>NC_052330.1:26206336-26331336 GCF_016432855.1 Salvelinus namaycush
CAGAAACAACAATAACATGCACCCACTAGTGGTCAAAAGGTTTGTGGCACAGTATGGTATTGTATTCTGTGGGGTGAAAGGTACCATTTGAAATACAGCAATTTTCCCCCAACGCACCATCATTTACAGTATGCTGCAGTAACACATTTTAGTTTTTTTTTTACTGTTGATAATACTTCAAATTATCGTATACAGTTTTCCGTTACAGTTTAGGCCGATTTATAGGCATGTGATATTAGTCATAATAACTACTTATTCATGTCGAGGTATAAATAGAAAGCTAGATCAATATGATATAAAACAGATATTTTGAAAACACTTAGGCTAGATCTGATGAAGAAGTTTATGAAAAATGATTGCGTAAAAAAATGTAAGATTTTTGCATAAACCAACATTAATTTGTTGCAAGGAAATCTGGGCGAGTTGATGCAATAAGGGGTTAAACTTAAACCGGTTTAGCAGTAAACTTGGCTCTTGCAAGCAAGGGGAGAAAATAGCTGTAAAGTTATGCAGAAGTTATTCTTCATCCTTCGGGCCGTCCCTAATCCTCCAAAACCCCATTCTTTCATTGGAGAACTGTGCCTCTTTTCTTGTTTGTCGCTCTCTATACAACATAAAGTCAGTCTGCATTTAATGGTTATGTCGGGATGTGAGAGGGATTTTGCAAATGCGAGGCCCCCTTTCACCGAAATATTGCCCTCTTCATCGTGTGAGTCTACCAACCCAGCGCGACCCCATATTCTTCCCTGGGCGTCTGACTCGACTCACAAACTAGCCTGATTTTCACTAGATCGCTGGGAAATGCAGGGAGTTGATAATAGAGATTTCGCTTTCATTTTTTACGCTTGACTTGGTTATTGTTGCTTTTCTCTTTCCCCGTGATTCCCTTTCCAGGGATTAGCCCTGACTTCGCCCACTGGCGGCCAAAGTGTCCCGAAACCCGCGATGACAATTGATGCTGATCAAGGCGAGGCTATTCGGCGCTATTCTGCACTCTAAAGAAGTGATCTGAGCGGGAGAGAGAACCATCAAGTTGGGGCTCAATGAAGGCGTTCAGAGGACTGACGTGCACTTTCACTTTCTGGAGAAAAAGACGGATGCTCCCAAACTGCTTCCCAAGACCGCAGGGACTGAACTGCCAACAGATTAATTGCCATTCACTGACTATTTCCAAAGTTAGAATAGACTGTGCCAAACCGATTAAGAGTTTTGGGTATGGTTATCTGAGTGGGTGCAGAATAAGCCTAGTTTCCTTTTAGCCCCAAAACTGCTGGCCAAGATCAATTTGATAAGGAGTGAAGTACAGCCAGTAGGAAGCCCTTATACCTCTACAGAGGCTGCTGCTGATATGAATATTATCCTCCTCATCATAATTGCAAAGCATCTGGATTGGTTTGGTCACTAATGATCAACAGGTGTAGGCCTATATATGCCTATACCCCAAACTGCCTTTGGGTAGGCCTAAATGTCACACTGCCTGTTAGCAGCCATGGAAGGAAAAGGAAACTTCCTTCGCCATGGAGTGGAGTTTAGTCCGCTAACTGCCTGTGTGTAAATAGTGGTTTGAATATTTTAGTCTATTGGTAGCAGTTCACACAAGATAGCTCTTTGTTTTGCAGTATCTTCCCATTCAGACACCTCGGTGCATGGCTCTGAGAGAAGTTAATCTTTGTTGACGGTGTGTTGTGCGCTCTTCCGTCGACTGGGTTGGTTGGCTCTCTCGGGGAGCCCAAGTTGTCTGAGCACATAGACGGGATAATTAACAAACATGCAGCCAGCAGAAGCGACACAAAAGCGGCTTTGACTTCCTCACTGCTGGTCGCCTCTAGGGATGGGCCTGGCGCGGAGAGCGCTCTGCTCCCCCAGCTCGCCGCGACCACTTCTCATCGCTCCCGCGAACTGGGAGGCAGAGACGTCTTGTTTCATAACAAGACACGAAGCTGACTTCTTTTAGCTTCAGTGAACTGAACATAAACCCCGGCTGACAACCTCCAGTGCCCAAACAGAAGGAAGGGCGAGCGGGCGATGGAGAGAGGGAGAAAGAGAGAGAGGGAGAGAGGTTTGTGGGTATGGAGGCGCACCAGTAATAAAGTTGTTATGCCCTGAAGTATAGGCCTATTGGCCCCAGTCTGTAATTTTACAGGTGGTCATTTCGTCATATTATGAAGAGAAAAATAACGCCCTAACTAATCCGTAAAACCATTGAAAGAGTGAATTCCCCGATCTGTTTTTTGCCCGTAACTTATTTTCTCACCGGTTGTTTACGCACGGCCTGTTCAACGAAAACATTTAGGGCCAAACACTGCGGTTAATGGTTTTCTAGCTTTTGGCCGGAACAGTGTAACTTGGTATCACTTAAAAAGAGAACCCCTCTATACCACCTTGTTAGTGACTAACTCTGAACTTTTTTCACTGTGAAGAGGAGTTTTGTGCGAGTCTCTTCTCATTCACTGCGCGCTGTTCTTTGTGGGCCGCCTCCCCCGCCTCTCAGCGCTCACTCGGTTACACCAATTAAAGTACGACGTGCTGTAAATGTAATGGCCCGAGGACTGATTGTTTTTGACAAGCAACAAAACACATAGGCCTAGATCCTCCCCTCCGATTAGTCCATGGGTGGGGGTGGGGTGAGGGGTTCACGTCACTCCGACCCCTGCGAGACGGCGGGAGAGGGGTGTGTGAGAGTGAGGAGGAACTATCCTCATCATGGTTAAACGGGATGTCTGTGGATTTCAGTGATAGAGAGGAGTTGTTGACTTTGCTGACTTGGTGTTCAGCTCAGGTTCATGACCTGATAAAACCATACACATATCATCATCCTCATCACCATCTTCATTGCATGGCTCAAACTAAGCCTGTCTGTCCTGAATGTGTGTATGATTTCACGGGTTGCTCCTGACAAGATGCAACGCAGGCAATGTAACCCAACTGGTTCAAATATCATGTGGTATGGAATAGGCAGCCTGCAATCTGAACTGTTAAATGGTCAAATTGTGTGGAAATGTTCCACATTCAGGTTGCTCTGAATAATACAAAATCACAAATATTTTGATAGTGTAGAGGATGTGAAGTAGCTGGTGTGGAGGATGTGAACTAGCTAGTGTGGAGGATGTGAAGGATGTGAACTAGCTAGTGTAGAGGATGTGAAGTAGCTGGTGTGGAGGATGTGAACTAGCTAGTGTGGAGGATGTGAGGGATGTGAACTAGCTAGTGTGGAGGATGTGAACTAGCTAGTGTGGAGGATGTGAAGGGTGTGAACTAGCTAGTGTGGAGGATGTGAACTAGCTAGTGTAGAGGATGTGAACTAGCTAGTGTGGAGGATGTGAACTTGCTAGTGTGGAGGATGTGAACTAGCTAGTGTGGAGGATGTTCCTACAGTTTAAGTCAGAAGTTTACATACACCTTAGCCAAATACATTAAACTCCGTTTTTCACAATTCCTGACATTTAATCCCAGTCAAACTTCCCTGTTTTAGGTCAATTAGGATCACCACTTTATTTTAAGAATGTGAAATGTCAGAATAATATTAGAGAGAATTATTTATTTCAGCTTTTATTTCTTCCATCACATTCCCAGTGGATCAGAAGTTTACATACACTCAATTAGTATTTGGTAGCATTGCCTTTAAATTGTTTAATTTGGGTCAAACGTTTCGGGTAGCCTTCCACAAGCTTCCCACAATAAGCTGGGTGAATTTTGGCCCATTCCTCCTGACAGAGCTGGTGTAACTGAGTCAGGTTTGTAGGCCTCCTTGCTCGCACACACTTTTTCAGTTCTGCCTACAAATTTTCAATGGGATTGAGGTCAGGGCTTTGTGATGGCCACTCCAATACCTTGACTTTGTTGTCCTTAAGCCATTTTGCCACAACTTTGGAAGTATCCTTGGGGTCATTGTCCATTTGAAAGACCCATTTGCGACCAAGCTTTAACTTCCTGACTGATGTCTTGAGATGTTGCTTCAATATATCCACATCATTTTCCTACCTCATGATGCCATCTATTTTGTGAAGTGCACCAGTCCCTCCCGCAGCAAAGCACCCAAACAACATGATGCTGCCATCCCCGTGCTTCACGGTTGGGATGGTGTTTTTCGGCTTGCAAGCCTCTGCCTTTTTCATTCAAACATAACGATGGTCATTATAGCCAAACAGTTCTTATTTTGTTTCATCAGACGAAAAAGTACAATCTTTGTCCCCATGTGCAGTTGCAAACCGTAGTCTGGTTTTTTTATGGTGGTTTTGGAGCAGTGGCTTCTTCCTTGCTGAGTGGACTTTCAGGGTATGTCGATATAGGACTCATTTTACTGTGGATATAGATACTTTTGTACCTGTTTCCTCCAGCATCTTCACAAGGTCCTTTGCTGTTGTTCTGGGATTGATTTGCACTTTTCGCACCAAAGTACGTTCTTCTCTTGGAGACAGAACGTGTCTCCTTCCTGAGTGGTATGACGGCTGCGTGGTCCCATGGTGTTTATACTTGCGTACTATTGTTTGTACAAATGAACGTGGTACCTTCAGGCGTTTGGAAATTGCTCCCAAGCATGAACCAGACTTGTGGAGGTCTACAATTTTTTTCTGAGGTTTTCTGAGGTGTTTATACTTGCGTACTATTGTTTGTACAGATGAATGTGGTACCTTCAGGCGTTTGGTTCATCATTGGGAGCAATTCCCAGACAAGGATGAACCAGACTTGTGGAAGTCTACAATTTTTTTCTGAGGTCTTGGCTGATTTCTTTTGATTTTCCCATGATGTCAAGCAAACAGGCCCTGAGTTTGAAGGTAGGCCTTGAAATACATCCACAGGTATACCTCCAATTGACTCAAATTATGTCAATTAGCCTATCAGAAGCTACTAAAGCCATGACATAATTTTCTGGAATTTTCCAAGCTGTTTAAAGGCACAGCCAACTTAGTGTATGTAAACTTCTGACCCACTGGAATTGTGATACAGTGAATTATAAGTGAAATCATCTGTCTGTAAACAATTGTTGGGAAAATTACTTGTGTCTTGGACAAGTAGATGTCCTAACCGACTTGCCAAAACTATAGTTTGTTCACAAGAAATTTGTGGAGTGGTTGAAAAACGAGTTTTAATGACTCCAACCTAAGTGTATGTAAACTTCCAACTTCAACTGTAGCTAGTGTGGGGGATGTAAACTAGCTAGTGTGGAGGATGGAAACTCGCTAGTGTGGAGGATGTGAACTACATAGTGTAGAGGATGTGAACTTGCTATTTTGGAAGATGTGAACTAGATAGTGTGGAGGATGTGAACTAGATAGTGTGGAGGATGTGAACTAGCCACATAAGAAAACTGTTCTGATGTTCATGCAGTCAACTAAAATGATTCCTGTGCAAAATCAAAAGATACTTAACTGCATGTTAATTCAAACATGTTTTATTGCTGCAGGAGAAATTATCATTTTGACTTAACTAAGCATATGGGTTTGTCATTTGACTGAATAAGACTGTGGAGAAAGACAGAACAATGTATTGAAAGCAAGCATACCTCCTGTGTGTGATTTTACGCACTAATTTGTTAACTTACATGAGTATTTGACTCCCCTGAATTCTGCAGTTAATTAGTTATCGAGGAGTTATCCATAAAACAGGTGATGCTCTGGTTTGTAAAAAGGTATTGGTGGTGGAGGGTGTGTGCGTAGGAAAGCCTCTCCCATCTCTGCAAAAGAAAAGGACTTAGCCCAGATGCAGGCAGCAATGTTAACTTTGAGTGGCCCCTGTGGCTTGAGCGTGGTATGCTTCCCTCTGCCCCTCACACACCCTTGCCTCCGCCTCCTCCCCTCAAGTCCCCAGGTTGCCTTTGCATGACATCATCTTTAAAGTATGCCCCCCATACCCATGTGAATCTGAGCTGTCACAATCAGAGGCTCCCCCCATTAAACTGTACCGCACTGGAAACCCATACGTTTCTTCTTTTTCTTCTCCTTTTTTTCCCTTCTTCTCTCTCTCTCTCCTCCAACCACACCAATCTCCTCCCTTTTTCTTCTTCTCGTTCTTTTTTAACCCCCAGAAAAGGCATTGTTTGAGGAAGGGCTTGATCAAAAAACTGTTGCCCGCCAACTGCGGGGCTTTCTGTAAATTCAATAAGGCCACCTTAAAGATTTTCCTAATTAATGGATGACATCTTTGGCTGGAGGAGAGGCGAGGCATTCTGCTCCGGCTCGCTCTTTGTTAACCTCCTAATTAACTTTCGTAGGTCACTCAGGTCCCAGCAACCTGAGAGTGAAGAGCCCCCATTGAGGAGGGAGTTGTAAACTTACTTTTTTCCCTCTCGGCACTTAAAAGGGGGAAAGCGACTATAGGGAACAGAAAATATCCTATTTAAGTCCTTTGTGAGTGAACTGCCTGCACATGTTCCAATAAAGGAAGTCTTCTAAATAAGCTGCCGTGTTGCTCTCCTCCGCTCCCCCTCACCTCCCTCCATCTCTCCTCTCTCTCTCTTTACCGCACCTCTCTCTCAGGCCACCACAGAAAGGTTATGAATGATAGTTCTGGGTTGAGGCAGGGGGGTAAGGACTGAAGGACAGCATCTGTGTATTGTTTGATTGTTCGTATCTGAAACTTTGGTGGGGGGATTTAAGGATGGGAAAGAGACTGCACTGACTTGAACAATAAGAAGGGAACTTTAGAAAGAAAGAAGGAAATAAAAAAACGACCTCTTTGCCTGCATAATTGTTTCGGATTTTCAAAATGACACTGCATTGTAAAATTTCAATCTTAAAAACAAAACAAAAAACGTTACTGTACCACTGATTAGTTTGTAGGTAACTTAAAAGAGGGACTACTTTTTGTGCTTTTGAAATTAAATATCTTTATCCCATTTTCAATTTCCTTGGGTTTTGACCAGCAATCACTGAGCATCTATCGGTGAGAATCCAGTCAAGGTAAGGGCTGTTTGATACTGTAATATTGAAAAATGTATAGTTCACACACCTATAGCGTAGTTCGAGGTGCATGGTTGGAAAATATATATATTTGAAAAATAAGATACTCCAGCACACTGGTATTTCTAGAACACTCCACAAGCAAGTCAAAGGACCTTGTTTGTGAGTATTCAAGAATACCAGTCTGACAGAGTTTCTTCTCTTTCAGAACCTGTCACATCCCCAGCAATAGTAGGAACACCAAGAGTAGGAACACCAAGAGTAGGAAAACCAAGAGTAGAAACACCAAGAGTAGGAACACCAAGAGTAGAAACACCAAGAGTAGAAATACCAAGAGTAGGAACACCAAGAGTAGGAACACCAAGAGTAGAAACACCAAGAGTAGAAACACCAAGAGTAGAAACACCAAGAGTAGGAAAACCAAGAGTAGGAACACCAAGAGTAGAAACACCAAGAGTAGAAACACCAAGAGTAGGAACACCAAGAGTAGAAATACCAAGAGTAGGAACGCCAAGAGTAGGAACACCAAGAGTAGGAACACCAAGAGTAGAAACACCAAGAGTAGAAACACCAAGAGTAGGAACACCAAGAGTAGAAATACCAAGAGTAGGAACACCAAGAGTAGAAACACCAAGAGTAGAAATACCAAGAGTAGGAACACCAAGAGTAGGAACACCAAGAGTAGAAACACCAAGAGTAGAAATACCAAGAGTAGGAACACCAAGAGTAGAAACACCAAGAGTAGGAACACCAAGAGTAGAAACACCAAGAGTAGAAATACCAAGAGTAGGAAAACCAAGAGTAGGAACACCAAGAGTAGAAACACCAAGAGTAGAAATACCAATAGTAGGAACACCAAGAGTAGGAACACCAAGAGTAGGAACACCAAGAGTAGAAACACCAAGAGTAGAAACACCAAGAGTAGAAATACCAAGAGTAGAAACACCAAGAGTAGAAACACCAAGAGTAGGAACACCAAGAGTAGGAACACCAAGAGTAGAAACACCAAGAGTAGAAATACCAAGAGTAGGAACACCAAGAGTAGGAACACCAAGAGTAGAAACACCAGTCTGCTCTGTATTAAGACACACTAAGTGACTGTGAAGGTCTTGATGACAGCTCCAATGCCGTAGGGTTACATGGAGTTAATGACAGGCAGGTCCGTAACGCCAAGGTATGACCATTTAACATAGGCAGTGTCCGAATGGCACCCAATTCACTCTATAATGCACTACTTTTGTCCAGAACCCTATGGGTAGTGCACTATATACAGTTGAAGTCGAAAGTTTACATACACTTAGGTTGGAGTCATTATAACTCGTTTTTCAACCACTCCACAAATTTCTTGTTAACAAACTATAGTTTTGGCAAGTTGGTTAGGACATCTACTTTGTGCATGACACAAGTAATTTTTGCAACAATTGTTTACAGACAGATTATTTCACTTATAATTCACTGTATCACAATTCCAGTGGGTCAGAAGTTTACATACACTAAGTTGACTGTGCCTTTAAACAGCTTGGAAAATTCCAGAAAATTATGTCATGGCTTTAGATGCTTCTGATAGGCTCATTGACATAATTTGAGTCAATTGGAGGTATACCTGTGGATGTATTTCAAGGCCTACCTTCAAATTCAGTGCCTCTTTGCTTGACATCATGGGAAAATCCAAAGAAATCAGCCAAAACCCCAGAAAAAAATTGTAGACCTCCACAAGTCTGGTTCATCCTTGGGAGCAATTTACAAACACCTGAAGGTACCACGTTCATCTGTACAAACAATAGTACGCAACTATAAACACCATGGGACCATGCAGCCGTCATACCACTCAGGAAGGAGACACGTTCTGTCTCCTAGAGATGAATGTACTTTGGTGCGAAAAGTGCAAATCAATCCCAGAACAACAGCAAAGGACCTTGTGAAGATGCTGGAGGAAACAGGTACAGAAGTATCTATATCCACAGTAAAACGAGTCATATATCGACATAACCTGAAAGTCCGCTCAGCAAGGAAGAAGCCACTGCTCCAAGACAGACTATGGTTTACAACTGCACATGGCGACAAAGATCATACTTTTTGGAGAAATGTCCTCTGGTCTGATGAAACAAAAATAGAACTGTTTGGCCATAATGACAATTGTTATGTTTGGAGTGGGAGGCTTGTGGGGGGGAAAAGTGGGAGGCTTGCAAGCCGAAGAACACCATCCCAACCGTGAAGCACGGGGGTTGCAGCATCATTTTGTGGGGGTGCTTTGCTGCAGGAGGGACTGGTGCACTTCACAAAATAGATGGCATCATGAGGTAGGAAAATGATGTAGATATATTAAAGCAACATCTCAAGACATCAGTCAGGAAGTTAAAGCTTGGTCAGAAATGGGTCTTCCAAATGGACAACGACCCCAAGCATACTTCCAAAGTTGTGGCAAAATGGCTTAAGGACAACAAAGTCAAGGTATTGGAGTGGCCATCACAAAGCCCTGACCTCAATCCCATAGAAAATTTGTAGGCAGAAAAAAAAGTGTGTGCGAGCAAGGAGGCCTACAAACCTGACTCAGTTACACCAGCTCTGTTAGGAGGAATGGGCCAGAATTCACCCAGCTTATTGTGGGAAGCTTGTGGAAGGCTACCCGAAACATTTGACCCAAGTCAAACAATTTAAAGGCAATGCAACCAAATACTAATTGAGTGTATGTAAACTTCTGACCCACGGGAATGTGATGAAAGAAATAAAAGCTGAAATAAATCATTCTCTACTATTTTTCTGACATTTCACATTCTTAAAATAACTGACTGACCTAAGACAGGGATTTTTTTACTAGGATTAAATGTCAGGAATTGTGAAAAACTGAGTTTAAATGTATTTGGCTAAGGTGTATGTAAACATCCGACTTCAACTGTATGTAATAGGGTTCCATTTGGCACGCAGGCCTGGTGAGCTCTGCTGCACCTGAAGGTCGAACGTGACATGACCGCGTCCACTGCCGTTTGAACTGATTGACTGAGGACCGCAGCCACTAGAAATGAACGGTTTGAGTATAATGACTCTCACTCTGCCATGATGACTGCAGTTGAACCCAGAGATGACCGTGACAATAGTTGTGGTCAAACCCAATGGCAACCATTGTTTAGCTCATCTATTTGACGACCGCAACCAGTCTTTACTGTAACCACAGATGGCTTGACTGGTGTTGTTGTTCACAGACATGATAGAACGGCAGTAACGGCATTTAGAGAGTGTGTGTGTACTGAATGTGTGTGTGTGTGTGTCATTTATTTTGCACTTATCTTTATTGCTATTTTGTCTGACATAAATGTTGAGATACTGTGAATCTACTCAATATAATTATTGTACTTCTTTAGAATACACTCTTTCATTCTGGTTTTATAAAAGGTTTTGAACCCTGAACATTACATAAATAATATGGAATAGAAAATGTACTGTATAAGCCTCTGTTTATTGTAAATACTACTTATCATAATCATAAACAAATGCTTCATTGTATAGTTTTGGCAGTCTCTGTGACTATGTGTTTACAGTAAACATTTTATTGTGTATACAGTAGATGCGTGAAAGGATGCATAGATAGATCAATGAAGTCATGCAGCAGCTATAAGCAGCCAGCCTAACAGTGTTCCCTGCTCTTCTATATTGCAGCCTGCTCTCCTGCCTCCTGGGCTCTAACCTGTTTATCTTTGCAGCATGAACGGCTTAAGCCTCTCTACTCAGCTGTCATAATTTGTTAACGAGCCTTTTGAGAGAAAAAAAGAAAACGCGAAGACAGGAAAAAAGAAAGAAAAAAAGGAGCTCTTCACCAGTGACTGAAAGCAGAGGTCGGTCCAGAGGGATCCCAGGGGCTCTTCACCAGTGACTGAAAGCAGAGGTCCGTCCAGAGGGATCCCAGGGGCGACATCAGACCGATTTCAGAGCGGCCCGTGATGGCATCTCTGTATATTTTAATATTAATGGGCCGCGGGCCGCAAAGCTGCAGGCTGCAGGCCTAAGCCTCCAACAGGTGCCTTACAGCTCCACTCCCGTCTGAAAATCCCAGCCGAGCGTCCTTCAGATCAGGCAGGGGGTATAGCACCTTCCCACTACCCACCATGGACCTCAGATAGACACCCAGAAGGAAGAAGAGAGAGAACAAGAAGGGGGGAATGAGAAAAGTATAGGAAGTTAGTGAGTTAGTGGAGTTATTCATCCCTGGCAAATAAAGTTTTTAGTCACTTTCCCGAGCGGAGCAGAGGACAACATGGGCCAGGTCGATATTTTTCACCCCTTGAGAAAGAGATTGACTTTTGTTTGGAGTTTGTGAGAAGTGGGAATCAGAAGGTGGACAATGGGACTCCCCACGGTGAGGGCCCGAGAGGAGCCATCTCAAATCAGTCAGCCAGGGGACGGGCTAATCCGCCCATTGTCCCTCCCTAGCCACCGGCCGCACATCAACACATTCAACCCCATTGTCCCCACCCTCATGCAGCGGGATTTGCTCTCCCCAACAGCCAGTTTTGTCCGAGGCAGTTCGAGCGGAAGTTTCTCACTGACAATTTGCCCCAAATAGATTTGTCAGAGCATCCTACCGCACCGACCGCACCAGACGGCATCGACTTGTGGCGCGTTTGGGTTCTGGCATGATGAGCTTTTGGGGGGTTTCTTTTAGGTAAATTCAATAACTGTAGCCTGGTGTATTGTATAGGTACAGGGGAAGGAGGTTGTGTCTGGGGTAAAGGATATGTGCCTGTAGGTGTGTGCTGTGTGCATGTGTGTTGGACCAGGGAGCTGACTGTGTGTTCTTTCCCTGTTTGTACCAATCCCAAAGACCCAGACTGAGAGAGGGATGCCCTGTGTTGACCCCCTGCAAGGCAGGGTTTGGTGGAGGGAGGTGGGTGGGTTGTGGTGTGCCAGGGATGGTAATCTGGCCACCCATCATTCAACAAGTCAATGGGGTGTTCCCTTCCACTGGCTGTCTGGGAGGTAGTAAGGGAATTGGGACACTGGGATGGTAGTGATAGGGGAATGGAAATAGAGACCGTTGTATGTCCAGACCAATCCACTCAAGTGTAATGACAGCTACAGGTAGTCAGTATGATGGAACCATCCATTGAGGCATGTCAGTGTGGGGCCACAAACATGTGTGGGGCCAAAATGTGGGACCACAGGATGGTACATTTATGATGATGTTTTGAGGTTGCTGTTAATTATTTTATTTTATTTATCATTCCAAATTTGTTTTCCGGAAAGGACCTTCAAGACCATAAACACAGAGTCCCCCACACATTACTAAACTGAAATTCTGAACACAGTGCAAGGTCTGGGTGATTCCCCCCCACCCCTAGCCCTCATCCCCACTCCCCAGTCTGTCCTACACGCCAGGTATCTGCTTCTCCACTTTAGTCGACCCTTCCCCAGAGCTGTCCACGGTGCTGAAATGTAACCTGTCACTACTGTAGCCTATGCTAGCAATCTGTTATTGACTCTGATTTGTAATGATTGTACAATTTCAGACATGCATATTTTTAAACTAGCAAATAAGAGCTTCAACTCTTTCAAAGGCCCATACCTTTTTCACAGACTAATGTTTCCTGTTCATAATTTATTTAATAATTTAAACACTGTAAAGGGGTTACCATGAATTTGACAGTAATTTACAGGCAGCGCATGGCAAGAACAATTCTGTATGTAATATTACAGTACACACCTACTGTAATATAAATACGGTATCAAAGCAAGTACTGTGTAATGACACACAGTACAATACCGTAAAATGTACTGTATTATACTGTAAAAAATCTATGCTACCGTAATCTGAATTAATTAATGACTGGATGAATTGAGGGGAGGAGTTTGAATTTGACAGTATTTTACTGTAATTACAAGGAATTGGTGCAAGCAGATTGGCAGCTAGATAAAGTGTTTACACGTTACAGCATATTAATGATTATTTGATTTTTTACATCACTTGCGCTTCTAGAGGCCTAAACAAAGGCTTCAAAACTGGCAGAAACTACAGGGCAAAACAAACCATAAGGACAGGGCAAAATGTGCAATCATTTAAGGTTGAAGATTTTCTGCCTCTCCAATCTGTCCCCTATACTTTATGAATTGATGGGACCTTATAACCATATAGTAGTTAAATTGGTATAGCATTCTCGCACACAGGTGCAACAAATATAGCCTCTCACAAGGCATGCTTTAAAATATGTTAATGAGCCAGAAACAACAACGCCATGCACCCACTAGTGGTCAAAGGGTTTTTGGATCTCCAAAGATACGGTATGGTATGGTATTTTGTGGGGTGGAGTTACAGTACCATTCGATATACCAACATTTTCCCACAATGCACCATCATTTACAGTGTACTGCAGTAAAAAGTTTCTACGTTTTTTACTGTTGATAATACCTAAAATTACCGTATAAATTTCATTTTTCTGTTACAGTGTATGCTTATTTAGATTGGTTGAGATACAGTGCCTTCATAAAATATTCACGCCCCTTGACTTGTGTTACAGGCAGAATTAAATTTTGTTGTATTACAATCTGAATTTAAAATGGTTTCCATTGAGATTTTTTTTGTCGCTGGCCTACATGCAATAACCCATAATGTCAAAGTGGAATTGCTTAAATAAGTTCAAGAGTAAAAATTTGAATGACTACCTCATCTCTGTACCCCACACATATAATTATCTGTAAGGTCTTTCAGTTGAGCTGTGAATTTTAAACACAGTTTCAACCACAAAGACCAGGGAGGTTTTCCAATGCCTCGTAAAGAAGTGCACCTATTGGTAGATGGGTAAAAAAAAGCAGACATTGAATACCCTTTGAGCATGGTGAAGTTATTAATTACACTTTGGATGGTGTATCAATACAACCAGTCACTTCAAAGATACAGGTGTCCTTCCTAACTCAGTAGCCAGAGCGGAAGGAAACCGTTCAGGGATTTCACCATGAGGCCAATGGTGTTCTTAAAAAAGTTACAGAGTTTAATGGCTGTGATAGGAGAAAACTGAGGATGGATCAACAACATTGTAGTTACTCCACAATGCTAACCTAATTGACAGAGAGAAAATAAGGAAACCTGTACAGAATAAAAATATATATTGCAAAAAGGCAGTAAAGTAATACTGAAAAAAATGTGGCAAAGCAATGTACTTTTTATCCTCAATAAAAAGTGTTATGCCTGGGGAAAATCCAATACAACACTTTACTGTGTACCACTCTCCATATGTTCAAGCATGGTGGTGGCTGCATCATGTTATGGGTATTTTGGGTGCTTGTAATGGGTGCTTGTAATCATTAAGAACTGGGGGAGTTTTCAGGATTAAAAAGAATCAGAACTGTGCTATGCACAGGCAAAATCCTAGAGGAAAACCTGGATCAGTCTGCTTTCCACTGACAATAACCTAAAACACAAGGCCAAATCTACACTGGAGTTGCTTGCCAAGAAGACAGTGAATGTTCCTGAGTGGCCGAGTTACAGTTTTGCCTTAAATCTACATTAAAATCTATAGCAAGACCTGAAAATGGTTGTCTTGCAATTATCAACAACCAATTTCTACGCTATATGGAATTGTTTTAAGAAGATCATACCAAGGATAATTTATCTATTTGATTTAGAATTTTAAGACCCCTTGAAGTATCAAAAAAAATATTGAAAAAAAATATTTTGGGAAAAATGATTTGGGGCCATACTGCTATTAGCCCATACAAATGCATTGAATAACAGATTCACTACATGGAACAACAGATGGTCCCAAAAAAATATCAAAGGGAAGTTTGTTCTGAAGTGTCTCTCCTATATCTGAGAGCTATAAGAAAGATTTTTTTTTTTTACCTATATTTAAACATTTTTTTGCCACTAAACAGTCTAAGCCCTGTCTAGCATATGAAACGTAATATATCATACTAAATGTAGTGTCTTGGATTTACATACAGAATAATACGAAATGCTCTGAGACCAGGTTGCAGCCCTAGGTCTTTGGTGGACTTGGATCTATTATGTTCGCTGTCTTCTTTTTGTAAGATTGTATTTGATTTTTCTTAAAATACAAAAACATACATAGAAAAAGACAGACAACTGAACATTTATGTACATTCATTTCTACAAACATTAATGACATCACACTTGCTCAGACCCACATATTTGTTCTCTATGGCGCTTACTGACTTCTCTCAATAGGTTTACGCACATCTTGTTAGTGCTACCTTTCGATTGATTTGATATAAAAGAATGCAACCTAGTTGATAGCCTTCATACGGTTTTCATTGCTAATAACGGTGGAAAATTTCACGGTGGTAATATCGGCTTTCTATAGCCTATAGGGTTATTCCAATAAATAAGTGGTGTGACACTTAGGCCTATGCCTCTCGAATATTTAAAGACTATTTAAGTAGTTGCATACTGATGCTGTCAAGCCAAAAACCAGATACACAATCCACTGGTCCTTTGTTAACGATTTTTCATTGACTGCTGGAGAAGAAGGGAGTCACTAATACAAAAAGTGAAAGCAAGCAACCCAGGCAACCATGATGTTGGTTATATTTGTGTAAAGGCTATCAGTGATTGACGAGGATTACAAAGAGTTAAGGAGATTATCTCGCACATTCAACTGCCCCCCCCAGCCCCCCACTCACACCCTCACATATGCATTTCACAATCAAGCCCCACCAAAAGTAGCAAACATAGAAAGAAGTGTGTGCAATAAAGCTCATTATACTAAATGTGGAATATCAATATTGTGAAGCAATTATTTCCATTTTAAGACACGTTTACTAAAGAGTCAAAGTTTTAGTTTTGATAGGCCTGATGATATCCACCTGCGTAGTTTGCTCTTTAACACATTCATTATATTTATATATAATAAACTTAGAGAAGTTGATACTTGGACCAGCTCGAGCATGCTCAAAACTGACTAAACCAAGCGAGCCATGCTGAAGGCAGGTTTTTAAGGGTGAAAGACTTGACAACGACTAATTGCAATTAACTACGACATTGTACCCCGCCCTTGTCCGTTTAAATCGACACTTTCAACGTCCATATGTCCTCTAGGGTACCGTGGGAATGTTCATAATTAAAAAACAGAATTATGGATTTCTGGAGTTACCGGGCGAAAGCGCAGCAAGCTGTCAAGGTCAGGGTGTCACTGTCAATGATGCGGTCTACGGGTGCGATCGTCCCTTCGCCCCGGCACACCCTGCTCCTCAGACAGAGAGGAGAGGCTGCATCTTTCCGCCCCGGCGAGCGGGCACAGGGGGGCCAAGGGAGGAGACCACCACACTGTTCTAGTCTACATTAGCGTGTGCATCCCCGACCCAGAACCCCTGCTTCGTTCCCAACTACTAAAGGGCGATGGGAACCGCTGTCTCTGTCTGTCACACAGCTCTGGTAGATGAGGGGGATGCCCAAACCGTCTACCGTTGACTCCCTCTCAATGATAATCGATCGACATTCGTTTTAGGCAATACTAGTAACAACACACTTGCACATTCATAAACTCAACAGGTGCACATTCAATTGTGCTCAAACTCTACCCAAAGAACACTTGGATAAGGCTATGTGGAGTTGACAAAAGCAGCTCAATTTAACCAAACCTATCAAACACTTTATAAATATGTTAAGTAGCCTATAAAGAGAAAGTTGCACCTGTTGATACATGTCTATTAAAACACCAGAGACGCAGCAATCAGATAGAATGTAGAGAGATGTAGAGAGAATCGTTCAATAGCCATGCACAACACCCCTTATTAATTCACATAAATCTACAGCGCGGTGTTTTCTTTCCACTCCCAGTTACAACCTCTGCGCGAGCCTTCGGAACTCTTACTTCTCTTGCCTCAGAGCGAGCAGCCTGAGTCGGGTGACGTCATCCTGGCACACAAGAGTTGGGAGTAGAAAGCAGGGACAAGCTAAGTGGGTGAAGGAAGTGGAGTTCTCCACCCTCCGCCTTCTCTGACACTTCTCATAAATATTACTAAGCTTTCATCTAACGACTCACAGCAGAAAGTCACCTCTGCTTCGGGTTTGAACGAGCATTATTTTACCAGTCGTTGTTTATCAGTTAAGAAGAGCATTGTTTTTTATTGGTTTAGACTATTTGTGTTCCGTGGCTTCTGGACTCGCTTGGTAGACAGTCCGTCTGTTTTGGTGCGCCGCTACGGCAGTTTTCTACCCAACTTTGTGCGCCTTGTTGCGCTCTGCGCACCCGAGGAGCCGTTGCCTCTCGCCCGGTGTAG
The DNA here is from genome assembly GCF_016432855.1 of Salvelinus namaycush. NCBI lineage: Eukaryota > Metazoa > Chordata > Actinopteri > Salmoniformes > Salmonidae > Salvelinus > Salvelinus namaycush. The sequence goes on from NC_052330.1 coordinate 26,223,463, forward strand.
ACGGCTCTCTATCCGGCTATCGCGCTGCTATCCACACAGCCAGGACTTTGTGAAACTCAACGTCCAATACTTGCAGATACTCCAAAATCCAGCTTGATAGCTGGAATTTTATAATCCTTGGAAAATATACAGTTGGCCGACTCAGGAGTCAGGACTTTACATAAATCTATTGGTTTCAGCGAAAACTGTAGATGTAATGTTTTGATATCGTTCAGCTGATGCTTTTGCACAGACAGAGGATTTTGATTCTGAAAATAGAAAATAAACGACAGTGTCCACGATGAGCAAACCCGCTGGTTCAACAAGTGGGTGTTTGGATATTCTGAATGTTAAATCAAGTAAGCATACTAAAGTTTATCTTTCTCCTTAAACTATAATTGGTTAGTAAGGTATTTATCATTGTTATAATGCAAACATGTATGAATCGAAAAGTAATAGGATATTATGTGAAAGGCGTTGAAACATTCCGAAATGAAGTCATCGACAATTTGCGTTTACCTTGGAGTTGCGGTAGGATACATCTGGTAACCCATTTTATAACTTAAACTATGAAGTCGGTTTTGTACAATAATTGTGCATGTTCTTAGGCCTACTTAAAAAAAATGTTATTTTTATTTTACAATGTTTTTCATAGGAATGGTACCTAGCCTATCCATTAATACAACTAAATTGAGCGCTGTAGGCCTATGCTTCTTCGTTTTCCAGTTTAATTCCAGTTATTTGTTGTTGATAAGTACGGCATTATTCTCTCATAAAAATAACACTGCATATTTCTGCTTGTTTTGCGATGTTTATTTCTAAAAAGATTAGTAAAGGTAAAACATATAGGACTAAATGTTCCTGAAATTTTGTGCGAAACACCCAAACTATCAACACGATGAAAAAAATGTACGTGAAAGAGACTATACAAACTATATGGAGGTAGGCCAATGGGCCAATGGGCCAGTATTGGCATGATAGCCCAAAAGCTCATTTATTGATAAACAATTGTGTTGATTATGTCTATTTGTCAATGTGTGTGTGTGTGTGTGTGTGTGTGTGTGTGTGTGTGTGTGTGTGTGTGTGTTTGACAGGCCAAATATATTTTACCATACTGATTTTAAAATGGCATACACAAATAATTGCCCTTGCATTTTGTTCAAATTAATTATGTTCTATGGTTGAAAAATTTGCAGGACTTTATGGGACTTTGTACATCATAAATGAAAGAAAACATTAAAGTTCCTGATTTCGGGACACTATAAGGAATGTTTACATGTGTGTGCAAATAACTGGAATAATGAGACAACAACAATTAGCCTATATTATATATTCTGTAGCTTAATACATGTCTTTTTTTGTTGTTATTGTGTTAAGTGTTGCTAAACTGCATTACGTCCAAACGAAATATGCCTATAACGCATATAGTTTATTATTTGTTTCACCAACGCCTGGTTGGTTGCTATTTTGGCCTAGTCGCATAGGCCTTGGCAAATCTCAGAAAGCAATCTACAAGTATTCACTTTCATACAGCTTTTAAATTAGAATAATTCACAATTGTTGTAGCCTAATATTGCATGCTTTCCTCCAAGTTCATTGCACACATTGTGGGTGGTCACAAAAACATTTCCCTCAGTAAAACTCAGTCTAACTTCTTTCAGCAGGTTTTGGGGTTGATGGTAATTACGGTAATGGAATATGCCATATATCTTTAAGCAATTACGGCACACAATGGCGACGACTGGAACCCCTATTGAGATAAGTTACCGACGTGTTCCCCCACACACCAAAATTAAACTTCATTTTTATTTCATAACATTTTCCTCCAACAGCTTTATGGGAAATGTGCACGTTATTAGTGCGTAATTATAATTGTCTAACGAGGACATTGCGATACTGGATTAATTCCTTATGTGATGCCTATACGCCTACTTCTTGGCGTATAAACTTTTCAGAGGCGCAGTTAGGCTATCGCCCAACGTTTATTGATTGTTTCGACGGTTTATAGTTTTTTTTTTTTTACGAATAGTTTTGAGTAATTTAGGCCTATTTATTCGTTTTTGTTGTAAACCTGGCCATGGCACCAAATATCTTTTCAAAATCTTTGAGATGCATCCTGGATTTTCAACCCTTTATAAAACCACGTGATAGAGAAATGTAATTGCCATCGACTTCTTTGGTACTCTTTGCATAATTGGTGTGTTGAAGTCCCAACTCATCGCCGAAGTCGATTGTTTTTGATGCTCTGTCGTTATGGGGTCGTATCCGAATTCCCATGCTACCCTTTTTGACGGGTCACTGCATGGTGAATCAATGAGCAGGTGGCAAAACGTCAGCGTAATTACATAGCCTTCTTTTCCCTATATAAAAAAGACTCCCTCATATACATACAAATATACTTCTTTTAAATAGATTTGAATAAAAAATCTTTACAGAAATCACTTTTTTCATTTACTCCGGGGTCGATTTACATACACTTCATTTGAGTTGGTGAAACGAGTTGGTGCGCATTATTCTCTGTGCCGTGTCACTCCCTAATCCGCAGGCCTACAGACCTGCGGGATAAAGCAGCTGTCGAGTCCCATTATGAGGGGGAGTTGGCAGCTTGTAGAGATCGGGGCAGTCAGACGAGGTTCAATGGGGAAAATCATTAAGTTAACACTTTCCCTAATGTCTCCATTGTGTGCCTCCTGGAATTGTCTTCAGAGACCTCAGATATGACGCTTCCCACAACCGAACTCACAAGAAACTTGCGGGTGCATTCCCATGGCCGGACGGTATATGAAGACACTGTACACTGTCTGTTGTCACGTTACTGTGTGTTTCGTTTTGTCCTCCTTCATTAAAAGGGAGGGGTGATGATGAGGATGGGTACAGGGCATGAGTTTGGATGCAGAATTTATTCAGATGGGGGCTCTTTCCAAGCGCAAAACACCTTTCTGAATCTTGATCTTAAGGAAATAAATAAATTAATTTGTATTTATTCTTTCCAGGTCGTATCTTGGATATCCCGTGTAAAGTGTGTGGGGACCGTAGCTCTGGGAAACATTATGGCGTGTACGCGTGTGACGGCTGCTCTGGCTTCTTCAAGAGGAGCATCCGCAGAAACAGGACATACGTCTGTAAATCAGGTTCTCAGGTAATAGGCCTAACTACAGTGTTTTTCCAATTTAATGTTAAACCTATTTCAAATGCAGGTGGTGACTTTATCCTAAATCTATCCAAACATGACGCACACATTGGGCATTTTACGCACGTTCATGTTGCGTCTTTATCGGCCAGTCTTGAGTCTGCAGGGTTAAGTCTCTCCTAAAACTTGTCTCTGTGAGCGGCCAGCCACCCAGGGCACGACAGGGCTTAATTGCATCGCCACCCAAGGCCATTGACTGGCGCTAAGCACAGTCCTGCTTTAATGTATCAGGTGTAATCCAATCTAATGTAATGACACTAACCCGAGGATTTAGCCAACAGTGGGCGGAATAGCCCTACTTATCCTCGGAGATGAGACTGCTGCTGAGCCGCGGGGATCGAGTCAATAGCTGTGATAATAACACATCCTTCACCTGTAGAATGGCGTCCCAGGAAAATAACTGTTTAAAGGTCCAATGCAGCCGTTTTTATCTCAAAATCAAATCATTTCTGGTAACAATTAAGTACTTACTGTGATTTTTTTTCAATTAAAATTGTCAAAAAGAAAGAAAAACAGCTTGTGAGGAAATAGCAAATCCTCAAGCAAGAATTTCCTAGGACTGTCTGAGGGTGGTCTGAGTGGGGAGGGGAAACTGAAAACTATAGCTATTTTTGGCAGAGAGGTTTGGAACTCTCTTAGTCTATTAACTAATTTACTGGCTGGTGATATCACCAGGCAGGCCAAAACTCCATCCCACCAAAACAATACTATTTTCAAGCTCTTATAGTAAAAGGGAATTATCATAGTTTTCACAATTTCACAGTATTATCCAACCGCATGGCGTGGAAATATATATAAAACACATGAAATCACGTTTTTGACTGCACTGGGCCTTTAACAGCCATTCGCTTCTCCCTCAAACACAGCATGTCATTCACTCACTGTGCCAGAGCCTTCATAGTGTTAAGATCATCGTTGGGGCAGCAGGTATCTTAGTTGTTAAAGCGTTGGACTCGAAACCGTAAGGTTGCAAGATCAAATCCCCGAACTGACAAGGTAAAAATCTGTAGTTCTGCCCCTGAACCAGGCAGTTAACCCACTATTCCTAGGCCCATTATTGAAAATAAGAATTTGTTCTTGCCTAGTTAAATAAAGGTTAAAAAAAAACATCTCACTATGTATCTTTAGCAGCCGATCTGTTTTCCAGAGTCTTCGTTAGTAACGTTGCTCTTAAAAACATTCCCAAATCTACCAGTGATCCAGACCACTCATAGAGCAACCAAAGAGCAGCATTAGATGTTTTTTGCCCTTCCGCATCACTTTATCTACAGAGGATCTCCGCTAAACATAGAATCAAAATGTTTAGGCTTTAGGTCAGGGGTGTCAAACTCATTCCACGGAGGGCCGAGTGTCTGCAGGTTTTTGGTTTTTCCTTTCAATAAAGCCCTAGACAACCAGGTGTGGGGAGTTCCTAACTAATTAGTGATGTTAATTCATCAATCAAGTACAAGGGAGGAGCGAAAACCCGCAGACACTCGGCCCTCCGTGGAATGAGTTTGACACCTGTGCTTTAGGTATATCTGTCTGACTGTGACCGCCGATAAGTTCAGAACAAAGTTCACTATAAATACAAAGTTGCCAAAGTACTTGCAATTTTTGCAAACAAGTGAAAGATAAAACGATGCTTCAAATGAAATCAGAGATCACTGCATTAAAAGATAAATAGGCAACATGGGCCTAAATATTTAAATAATATTTAAATCATACTCCATTTTTTTTTTGCGACTAGGCTACTGTCTGTAATTTTTGCCTCAATATGTTTCATGATGTGTGACAAGATGCATTATTATTGGGTAAGCATAATAAGCCGCTTCAATATTTGCAGACATAGGTGGTAATATCTCTCTAGTCTAGGAGCCGATCCGTTGTCGGTATTGTGGAATCATTCTAATGTTAAAGTAAGATTTGAGTAGAGAAGGCTGATCCGAGAGCGGCGTTGCTTTTCTATAGATCCTATCAGTTTCGACATATGATTGAACGACGCAATTAGCGAAAGTTCTCTCTACTTGCTGAAAAAGTTGCCTCGTACAAGTGGTAGGCTGCGATCATCGTAATGGTTAATTTACATCCCAACAGGAAAACGAGGCCCAGAGCAATTACATTTAACTGTGATTCTCTCTCGCTCGCTCTCTTCCCCCACCCCTCTCTCTCTCTCTCTCTCTCTTTCTTTCTCTCGTTTCCATTATAGGGAGGATGCCCCGTGGACAAAACGCACAGAAACCAATGCCGAGCGTGCCGTTTGAAAAAGTGTCTTGACGTGAACATGAATAAAGACGGTAATAGGCTTAATTTAATTATTATTTTGGCTACACGCCGGCAGTGACATTTCGGTTTGAGGCGATCAAATCGGATGGAAAAGTGTATTTAACGTAATCAGCTGAGAGCGGGGTAAACAGAGGACGTATTCATAACATTCTCATAAGAGGCAAAGCCTTTTACCTCACCGAGCTTTGAACAAAATAAGAACTTTGATAAATAAGGCATTCACAGACGAGTAGGTCTAGCTTACTAAAGAGTATTGTTCCTGCTCTCCAATTTGACAGCCGTTCAGCACGAGAGGGGTCCCAGGACTTCCACCATACGCAAGCAGGTCGCCCTATATTTCCGGGGGCACAAAGAGGTGAACGGTTCATCGACCCACTTCCCGGGCTCGAGCCTACCGGGGCCGCCGTTTTTCACTACGGTCACGCAGTTGGAGCCACATAACTTGGAAATGAGCGCCGTAGCCAGCACGCCGGAGAGGCAGGCCATCGTTGGACTGGCCCAGCCCACCCCAAAGGTAAGCCCCTGTCCTCCGCTCACCCTTCACTCACGGAGCTGCGCTATGTGCCCAATGAGTCAAGGAGTACAACCAAGCCCGTTGGAAAAACACAACGTGCTTCTTTCTCAACTTTTAAGAGGTTTAGAAGTTGACATTCCGGTCCCGATTCAGCAGCTTCGAGTCACACAATATGTAAATCATATTTTCACCTCCATCCAACGCAGGCAACATTAGCTTATAATTAGACCCACAGCTTAATCTAGTGTTGGTGCTTTGAGTTTTATGAGATACACACATATTAGTCACAAATGTGGCACCAATGCATTTGATCACGCTATTTATTAGTCCTAAAGCACATTATTTTATTCAAATGGAACCCCGAGGCCCTATTTGTTTATATTGACCTCTTGCATTGCAGTACCCTCACGAGGTCAGCGGCACGCCCATGTACCTCTACGAGGTCGCTACGGAGTCCGTGTGTGAGTCAGCTGCGCGCCTGCTCTTCATGAGCATCAAGTGGGCCAAGAGCGTTCCCGCCTTCTCCACGCTCCCCTTACCTGACCAGGTAAGCCACTATATTCAGTATGGATATTATAGGATAGATATTAGCCAATAAGTTACATTATTAGGCTATCCCTTTCCAAAAATAAAACGTACAATTGCATAGGCCTAAATACAGTAATCAAAAAATATAACTAATGTGTTCAAACCTTAATTCTCTATCAATATTTTCTTGGAAGTATATTAGGCATGCTCATTGTGCGGCGCTGACTGAGGTTTGTAATCTGTTTTACAGTTGATCCTGTTGGAGGACGCCTGGAGGGAACTGTTTGTTCTGGGCATAGCGCAGTGGGCCATTCCGGTGGACTCCAACACCCTGCTCGCTGTTTCCGGTATGTAACCCATATGACCAATCAACAGGTTAACTCTACTTAACCGATTAGATTTAGGCTATTTACTATCATGTTACGTTTAGATGATTTTCGTTTCGATTCCATGGGATTTAAATGTGGCGTTGGAAGGAAAGCGAAAATAGAGACAGATTCTCCATTCCATTTATTTGAAGGTATGAACACAGACAACACAGAGTCCCAGCGGTTGAATAACATCATCTCAGAAATACAAGCCCTGCAGGAGGTCGTTACTCGCTTCAGACAGCTGCGTCTGGACGCAACCGAGTTCGCCTGTTTGAAGTGCATCGTCACGTTCAAAGCTGGTGAGTTGAAGAGGGGGTCATAAAAAATTATATTAAAATAAATTATCCTCACTAAAATCACAAGAAGGCAGGGTTGGGGTTAATTGAATTTGAATTGCAGTCAATTCAGCAATTCATTGAAATTCCAATTCCCAATTCCAACTATCTTCCATGTGTTTTAATAAGAAAAATGTGGAATTGGAATTTGGTTTACTTTCTGAATTGACTGGAATTGAAATGGAATTGTCCCCAACCCTGCAAGGTCACCAATAGTTTAGAATAAATAAATAAATAATAGCCAAGGATGTTAATGCCAAAAACAAAATAGATATGTTTTTTTTTTTTTACATTTCAATGCAGATGTCTGAAGTACTTTGACCATCAATATGAAATGTATATTGACAGTTATGCATTTGTCAGGTACATGTCAATATAATGGCAGTCAGTAACCATACTGTCTGTGCCGTTTCCCTTCAAGCTGTGCCAACGCATGGCGGGTCAGAGTTGAGGAGTTTTCGCAACGCCAGTGCCATTGCTGCACTACAGGATGAGGCACAGCTCACTCTAAACAGTTACATACACACCAGGTGAGACATTTGATAAAAACTAACAGTTTAGAAATGATTTATTTCTTAACAGATATGCAGACACTTGTTTATTTAAGCTATTTGTTCACTATACCAAAATACTTGGCACACAAGTGGCCAGCCAATATGGACATATTTCTGTACTATTATGCACAGCAAGATAGGCTACCCTGCAAACAAAAATTAGTTGTTAACATCCCCAGAACGTTACGAAATGGTCGCCTAATGACATCAAATGTTGTGCCATGGTCCTGTGGAGGTTTTGTCTAGTTTCCCGTTTTTTTCCCAGGAAAAAACCGTAATGTGCATTATCTTGAAAACTGCAATGAAAGTATATGCACTGTCCCGCGAAGTAGGCAAGTCAGTTAAGAACGCATTCTTATTTTCGATGATGGCCAAGGAACTACCTTGTTCAGGGGCAGAAGGACAGATTTTTACCTTGTCAGCTCGGGGATTCGATCTTGCGTCCTTTCGGTTCCTAGTCCAACGCTCTAACCACTAGGCTACCTACCGCCCCAATGTTAGTTATTTGTATTAAATGCAAGTTATTTTTTGTTTTTTAAACAACTAATTGACAGACATCGGTTAAATTATTTGAATTCCATTTCGTCCATTTCTGTGAGCTCAATGCGCACATTGCTCTGCAGTTTCTCAGGAGATAAATCAGATCAAATGCCCGAACTGTACGATGTAGTAGGGAGTTGTAGTTTCCAACACGCCAATGCTCTACATAGTTTAACACAGAAAACGTTATAATTAACTACAATGACCACAATCCATTGAGCCGTTTAACTTGTCCCGTCTGTTTTTTTTTACGCCTGCTACAAGTAAGACACAGAATGTGCGTAAGAGGGGATACATAGAGAGCAGTTTCTTTGCTAGGTATCTCCACCTGAAAATACATGATCTAAGTGATTGATAGTTGATATTCAGTAGTCATAAAAGTATGCTTTATTTAATTCGAAGAACTACTAAAATAGTGACAGCATAGACAGCATAGACAGTAGCTCTATAGAGACGATATGAGTTGGATTGAAAGAATAAAGTCATCAAATAAAACAAATGTAATATACACAACAACTTAAATATTTTATTTGAGTAAAGTAATGTGAATAACTGATGGTTAATAAGTGATAAGCAGTAATGGACAGTCACTACCATCATGGCACTTTTATTAATTGTTTTATTCTGTGTTGTTACAGCATTCAACCCACATAATGCACAGTTCATTTAATGTTGAAAAAATAATCTAAACCAAAATCGTTATTTTTTTTTTTTGAATCGAACCCGAACCGACCTCAAAAAGCACTAATCGCTTAGTGCTAATTGTGACAAGCATCACTACATCACACCTGCCCAGACCCACTAGCCCCACCCCTATCTCCACGCCCTTATCACTTTCTGCCACATGGCCTCAAACTGCATTATTTTGTTTCTCTCCATCGCCCACGCTCTTAAAATCTTTAGACAATAAAGCATTTGACCTTTCCATTACCTGAACGATGAAGGATTGATTTATTCCCAGTTTTTGAGTCTTAACGTTTTAAAAGATACTTGATGAGAAGAGTATTGTCCAACCCATCGGGAACCCCCCTGCAGTCTGTATATCTTGAAATATACAGACAGACGAATGAAAAGTAGATTTGCACTGCAATTCTTCTGACATCCATCTTTCCAACTCCGCCCATAACTTTTGAATTTTGTAACATTCCCAGAAGGCATAAATTCAGCTTTGTGTCAGTATAATATTTATTTGATCAACTCTCAATCTTGAGCAAATTGCACCACTTTACAACCGAGTATGTAGGCTAATAAGGTTTAGAGATGTTGCACCCTCGGAGCGTATAACGCCCCCATTCACAACGAACACATTAAGTAGCCTAGGCCTATAGACGGAACGTTTTTGTAGGACATTACATTTACTGATAGATTAATCAACAATCAACGCTAACTAGCAACAAAATCACATTTACAGTTAGCAATCTAGCTAATATGTTTTGAGTTCCCACTTCCTCAGGTAGTGTAGCATAGGCCTATAACTTAGGCCAATATGCACAAAAAAGATATCTGTTGAGCAAAAATATAATATTTAGAGTTAGCAATCTAGTTAATGTGTTTTCAGTCCCCACTTCCTCAGGTGGTGCATTTTGTAGCATATAGGCTAGCCTAGGTCAATATGAACAAAAAAGATGTAGGCAAATTAATCACTATAGAGCCCTAAAGAAATCGAATCATTCTGAATCCCAATTTGACAGGTGGCACATGAAACTATCAATCATACATTCTTTGGAAATGTTAGATGAACTAGCTAACTTATTTCTTGAATCATACAATCTCAGTTGAATAAAATTTAGTTTAGAAATCTGCCACTAATGGAAAGTAATTGTGAAATAACTTTTTGTCCACATCGCCCAGCTCTATGAGAGCATCCTAAAAACATACTTGATTACATCTCGATCCCCACAACTAACGGGGTAGGATCTAGACAGACCCTTATTGGGGACCATGACACAATGTCTTGCCTGAGCAAACTAGGACCTGTATGAAACATCCCTGTGTGGTCATTGAATGTCATGAGGACCTCCTGTCAGAGCCAAACGGGGACGTTCTCTAATGGTCATTAAAATAATTTATTGTAACCTTCTGTCGGTAGCAGACCAGGACCTGTACTGGGTGTCCCCTTGAGTTTACTGAATGTCCTGAATATAACGTCCCATTGGAACAACCCGGGGACCTTTTTGTAACGTACCCTAACGATCATGCTGCGACCTTATTGTAACGTTTTGTCTGTAATAATCCAGGACCTGTCTGAAACATTCCCTCGCAGTTATTGAATGTCCAGAGGATGATGTTCTGTCAAAACCAAATAGGAACCTATTTCTAACGCTTCCTGGTCATCAAAGTACTTTATTATATGTTATAGTGCGACCAAACCAGGACCTGTACTGAACGTCATCTTATGGTCCCGAGGTTAACGTAATGTTTTGATGTTCCTATAATGTTCAAAGAACGTCAGTGCGAAAATATCTCGCCGAAACTCTGAAAGTGACCTAATGGGAATGTTGCCTAATGTCCTTAAGATGTTCCATTTGCTGGGTACTTTTTCAATTCATATAAACAGTTACATACAAGCAAAATGTTCAGGGAGGCACTGTGCAATTAGAAAACAGTCACAAATGAAATTTAAAGACAATGAAATAATTGCATCTTTCTTGTTATTGTAGATATCCAACTCAGCCCTGCCGCTTTGGGAAGCTGCTCCTGCTTCTACCAGCTCTGCGGTCAGTCAGCCCGTCCACCATAGAGGAAGTATTTTTCAAGAAGACCATCGGGAATGTGCCCATCACAAGGCTCCTGTCTGATATGTACAAATCAAGCGATATATGAGTTTATTTCCCCTGCTTTTGAGTGTCTGCAAATGCTCAGACACAAATGTTCTAATGGGCGCATGGCAAGTTGAACTTTAAGAACTGAGTAATTTGTAAATTACATGCATATTGAAGACAGTAAAAAAGCTTGATTTTACCAAGTAGAACAATCACCTTTGGGTTAGGCTTAAGTTTTGAGGATGTAATTTCCCTAATAGAATTGCCTAGCCAATTTAAGTAGGTTACAATTTCACAAAATACTGCAATCTCTGGTTTTTACAAAATAACAGTGGAATGAGCCATCTGTCCATAATTGATGAACCTATAAAAACGTGGAGATGTTTTTGAGTGTCTCTAAGACCAATGAGCTTCACAACAAATGCCCTTTCAATCTTTTATTGCATTGTTCAATCTGAGTGGATGGAAGAAACCAAAAAAGATTACTCGCAACTCGAGCCACGGTCAAATGTGATATGGGTTGCACTTGACCCAGTGCTGAAACCAAAGGCCGTGGAGCGTCACAACTGCCGAAGAGGAGGCACCACCTCCTCTAGATGGGACAACACCGACTGTTCTCTACAAGCTCGTGTGATGATCCCATACACTCAGAGGATTGAGAGGAAAGAGCCGATCAGGGCCCATTTTTTGTATCTATCTGGATTTCGCCTATCGGATAGGATTAAATGTATAGAAATATAATTAATAGAACGGGAGTCCCCATTCAAGTATATGATTAGTCTGTTCTATTAATTATATTTCTATGCATTTAATCTTCCCTGATATGGGAAAACTATATACAGTACCAGTCTAAAGTTTGGACACACCTACTCATTCAAGATTCTTTCTATATTTTTACTATTTTCTACATTGTAGAATAATAGTGAAGACATCAAAACTATGGAATAACAAATATGGAATCATGTAATAACCAAAAAAGTGTTAAACAAATCAAAATATATTTTATATTTGAGATTCTTCAAAGTAGCCACCCTTTGCCTTGACAGCTTCAGTTGTGTTGTGACAAGGTAGGGATGATATATAAAAGATAACCCTATTTGGTAAAAGACCAAGTCCATATTATGGCAAGAACAGCTCAAATAAGCAAAGAGAAACGACAGTCCATCAATACTTTAAGACATGGTCGGTCAATTTGGAAAATGTCAAGAAATTTGAAAGTCACAAAAAACATCAAGCGCCATGATGAAACTGGCTCTCATGAGGACTGCCACAGGAAAGGAAGACTCAGAGTTACCTCTGGTGCAGAGGATAAGTTCATTAGAGTTACCAGCCTCATAAATTGCAGCCCAAATAAATGCTTCACAGAGTTCAAGTAACAGACACATCAAAACATCAACTGTTCAGAGACCGTGAATCAGGCCTTCATGGTCGAATTGCTGAAAAGAAACCATTACTAACGGACACCAATAAGAAGAAGATACTTGCTTGGCCAAGAAACACAAGCAATGGACCTTAGACTGGTGGAAATCTGTCCAAATTTGAGATTTTTGGTTCCAACCATGTTCTCCACATGTGTGGTTCCCACTGTGAAGCATGGAGGAGGTGTGATGGTGCTTTGCTGGTGACACTGTCAGTGATTTATTTAGATTGCAAGGCACACTTAACCAGCATGGCTACCACAGCATTCTGCAGCAATACACCACCCAAACTGGTTTACACTTAGTGGGACTATAATTCGTTTTTCATCAGGACAATGACCCAACACACCTCCAGGCTGTATAAGAGCTATTTTACCAAAAAGGAGAGTGATGGAGTGCTGCATCAGATGACCTGGCCTCCACAACTACTCAACCCAATTGAGATGGTTTGGGATGAGTTGGACCGCAGAGTGAAGGAAAAGCAGCTAACAAGCGCTCAGCATATGTGGGAACTCCGTCAAGACTGTTGGAAAAGCATTCCTCATGAAGCTGGTTGAGAGAATGCCAAGAGTGTGCAAAGCTGTCATCAAGGCAAAGGGTGGCTACTTTGAAGGATATAAAATCTATTTTGATAAAAAAAAAAAAATTGGTTACTTTATTATTCCATGTCCTCTATTATTCTCCAATTTAGAAAATAGTAAATATAAAGAAAAACCCTTGGATAAGGTGTGTTGAAACTTGACTGGTACTGTGTGTATATAACTGGCCCTGAGGACTTGACAAAAGCTGTTTTAAGCTCTCAAATTTAGAAATAAAACAAGTAATTGTAATGAGCAGGGTTCTATGTTCAAGGCTGAGTGAAATGTCGCCTGTTTGTGTTGGTGTGTCAGTGTGTGGGGAAGAATTAAAAATGATTACTTTGTGAAGTTAGACACTAACACTGGAAAAAAATATTCAGCACTTGGATTTCTGAATTTTGCTGTTGGCTGTAAATATTTTTTCTCTGTTGTACAAAGTGGGAGTAATAATTTTGTGAGAGTTGTCCTGAAATATATTAGAAGAATAAATGATATTGAATTATAGGTGTCCCAAATATTCATTGAGTTACCCCTATGCCACACTGATTGCTAAATTTTCTTTTCACTAAATATGCTATCCAGCTTCTTCAGGTATAAGGGAGTTTTGGAATCCAAACCACGTGAATGTGAACCAGAAAGAAGGGTACAATTCCTTGAAACCCCAATGAGAACAAATGCCATGGGTTTTAAAGTTAGACTGCAGTAGAGTGCATATTGAGTCATGGCAAATACAATGCCCTAGACGAGACCTTGGGAGAAGCTGTAATAATAACACATTGGCTCAGGGGTTTCAAGTGCTGTCCGATGAATCAAGGGCTTTATCGTTATATTGGCTTTCATAATGATAAAAAAAGTACCATTGACATCATTAGTGGCGATCAATGTCGTTCAATCCAATTAAAGTGGAGAAAAACAGGATTCATAGGGAGTTCGGTGTACAGCAGGTTGCCATGGCAGGGCAACTGTATATCAGAAGCAGCATGGACCAAAATGTGTGTGTATTCACTGAAATCTTTATTCAGGAAAACATGACAACGCATCACCACCTCATGCGTATGAGTGCGTTTGACCTGTTTTATTGAAAAACTTTCAAAATAAACAAAATGGCACAGCAGTATACAAACGTCATAAACGCACATGCACGGTCAGTCGGTAGAAAAATTCTGTGGGGTTCCCCTCTGTGGTGCATTTCTTCCTCATTAGAAAATAATTTACAGGCTAACTAACAGGGGAAGTGCTGGCTGGTAGTACACACTGACGGTGCGTACAAGACAACTCGGAAAGCTCCGATTTAAGTGCATTCATGACAACTGGGACTGCAAGCGCCAAATGGGATTTTTTTTTAAATAGATTTTTTATTTTTTTAACAGTCATCCAACACAGAAATACCGGTCGGAATCTCTGGCATTATCCTAGAGCTCCGACCAGAATATCACTGACGTCATTATATTTCCCCCAGTCTGAGCTCGTTTTTTCAGGGACTGTCTAGTGTTATTTTCAGAGTCAGGGGACCATCCACAAAGTGTGATTTTCAGAGTCAGGGGACCGTCCAGAAATGTGTGATTTTCAGAGTCAGGCATCATCTACAAAGTGTGTGAAGTCGCAGTTATGGCGGTGAGGACAATCATTCCAATTGGACATTGAGTGGAAACAGTGCGTAATGTATGGGGTTTAAACATGAGGTTTGCATACATGGAAAGGTATTTTTTATATTTCTTTAAAATTAAAATATCCAAGACATACCTAACTGATAAATACAGATAAATGTAAAATACCAAAGTTAGTGGTATTTTGAGACAAAAAAAACAAAAAACAAAATAAATGATTTTCAACCACAATTACATCGAGACCATTTCTTAGTTTCATCCAATCGAGAGTTGAAAACGAGCATTACATGAGATCATTAATCAAACGGAAATAAAAAGACAGAAAGAAAGTGATTACAAATGAAAGAGTGAAGATCATAGAAGTGTTTTTGGTCAGAGCAGAGTAGGACCGTTAGCAGTAGAGAGAGCTTTGGGTTGTGGGCCGGGCCGAGTGGTGGTCCTGCTCTTAGGCTTGTCGTATTTTGGAGGGGGTATAGGTCTTGTCCACAGACTCGTCCTGTAGAAACATGTGCAGGCAGCGCTCGTTCTGAGCCAAAGGGTGACCAGCCACTCTGAAACACAAGACAGGGAGAGAGAGGTTATGAATACATGTTGTTACAGTCTGTCTGACATGGTTACAAAGTACATGGTAACAAAGAACACATTCTGTTCATACATTTTATTTCTGGAAAAAAATTCAATACAATCCTTGACCATAATGACTTCCTTACTTATTCCTCTTCGTTCTTATAAGGAACATAAGGCTTCCATGAGAGCGCACCACGAGAGACATTGACCATAATTGGACAGTCAAGTACTACTCCAGTCTCCTTTTTACCTGATTTACAAAACTGTGAGAAGTTTTCAGGAGGGTAGCAAAACTTGCCCACATTTTCAACAGGTTTGTTTTCAATTACCAAACAGTCAGGTCAGGTGCATTTTGGAGGACCACTGACCTATGTCTGATGGCCATTGAGAGGGAATAGGGAGCACCTTTACTAACTGTTATTTTAAAATTGGCAATTCATGAAGTCTCCATGTTACATCTGGAGCCAGAGAATTTGATTAAAAGCAAGAATGACCATTGAGGTCAGGTAGAGGGTGAGGGATGGAAGCAAAGTAAAGGGAGAGAATAAAAAAATAAGGGGGAAAGAAAGAAAAAATTGAAAGACAGACCCATTTTCCATACTGACGTACTCATCATCCTACGTACTCTCAGCTAAAATGAGAAATATTTCTGAAGGCCAAGCATGACCAAGGGTTCACGTACTGGTCAAACAGAAAAATTACAGAGGATTTGAGGAGGCTTCCGTTTGCCATTAACAGAGCAAGTTGAGCCCCACCCCTCCCCAACTAATATTTAAAAAAAAATGATTGACAGGGTTCAATTAAACTGTATCTTACCTGGCCTCTAAATCGCACCCGACCCTGTCCCCACTACTCCATCCCAAGTCTGATTACAAGTCTCCCCTTTCATTTTTGAACAACATAGCCGACTAACTTCCGTCCAAACTTCACTGTGCTGTTCTCTCCTCTGCTGGGTTGTTTACAAATGATAATGGTGTTTACCTCCAGGAAAAGGGTTTTCCTCTCACAATGCACTCAATCACAGATTATAACAGCAGAGCGAACAAGCTCCATTCCACTGTGCAGCTATTAAGTCTAAACAATGCTATGATCAACAGTAGCATTTAATTGAAAGAAAAATACAAATACATTTTTAAAAATAAATCTTAATTACCAACATATTCTCAGCTCCCTTGAAAAACCAATGTATGGTTTTACATACTTAATATTCTAACAGGTAGCATTCGCCACATTTGCACATGAAACAAAGATAATAGCCAAGTCTGCAATCAAAGCAAATAATTACAGTCCCACTAACTTATATTGTTCTCTACATGGGGGTGAGAACACCTTGGGGTAAAAAATAAGCAGGGGTGCACACACCATGCCTCAGGAAACCACTTGCTGTAATTTGAGACACAATTATCATAAATTACACATCTAAAATAAAACAAATGTAGGAAGTACTAAGGGACACACTTCTTGTTCGTTTACCAGGTAATTATGAAGGAGAATTAAGGAGGGGGGGAGACGACATATCTGGCTGTGTGTGTTCAGTCTGTTAACGACACCGAGAGAGGGAATCTAATTGATCAACTGATTTATGTTAAGTGTTTCATAGGCTCCTAAGGTTAAGATTGAGCTGAAAGTGTCTGCATTGATATGTTTAACATACACACATGCCTATATGCACTCTCACACGCCTGACATCAATCAAAAAGTAGTAATATCACAAAACAACACCCTGATTCAAGGAAGCAGAGGATCTAGAGATGACTGTGTAAACTCACTTGTTGAGGAACTGCTCCAGCCCAGCTCTCCGCTCCTCGATGAAGGAATCGTCAAATATCCCATCGTCCCCTCGGAACGGAAGCTGTCTGAACAGAGCCTTCCCGGGGAGAGGGGGGACCACCACCTGAGAGCGTCACACACATACATTAGTGGCATAAACCAAGTGAAAAACTTTTAGCGGTTTTACTGTTGTGTTTCTCTGTTTTGATTTCCTTTTTCCTGTGTAAAGTGTACCGAGACTGCTTTAAACCCCCCATAGATGGCTCACCTTGCTATCTCTCTCCAGCTCCCCTCTGAGCCACTCAAAGTCGCTGTACCTTCTCCGCACACGAGACTCCTTCAGCTTGAAGATGGGCAGGTTGGTCTAAAGGAGAAAACAGGGATAAAAAAATAAAAATACTTAAGCCCCGTGCAAACCAAATGCGTTAAACTGTATGCGTTCCGGCAGAAGTCCTTCCATTTTAAATGGTAGGCAATCCACACCATTGCGACTCAACTGCTGGACAAGGCTGCAGTACGTGCAGTGTGTCTCATGCATTGGATTTTTCAAACTTGTTTGTTGCTTTGCCCATGCGGCTGTTGCTTTGCCCATGCAGTCTCAAAACAGAAGATTAACAACTGAAGATTTGGGTGATTCTGATTGGGGGCGGCAGGTAGCCTAACAGTTAAGAACGTTGGACCAGCAACCAAAATACTGTTGGTTCGAATGCCTGAGATGATTAGGTGAAAAAGAATAAGTCAATGTGCCCTCGAGCAAGTCACTTAAAAACCTCTTATGGCTGCAAGCCCGAGGTCGGTACACCTATGACAACATCCAGCTCAAAGTGCAGGGCGCGAAATTCAAATTTTTTTTTTTTTAATATTTAACTTTCACACATTAACAAGTCCAAGACACCAAATGAAAGATACAGATCTTGTGAATAAAGCCACCATTTCAGATTTTTTAAATGTTTTACAGGGAAGACAAAATATGTAAATCTATTAGCTAACCACGTTAGCAAAAGACACCACTTTTCTAACTCCATCAGTTTCTTACTCCATCAGGTGCTATCACCAATTCGGCCAAATAAAGATATTGATAGCCACTAACCAAGAAAAAACCTCATCAGATGACAGTCTGATAACATATTTATTGTATAGGATAGGTTTTGTTAGAAAAATGTGCATATTTCAGGTATAAATCATAGTTTACAATTACACCCACCATCACAACTCGACTAGAATAAATACAGAGAGCAACGAGAATTACCTAATTACTAATCATAAAACATTTCTTAAAAATACACAGCTCACAGCAATGGAAAGACACAGATCTTGTGAATTCAGACAATATTTCAGATGTTCTAAGTGTTTTACAGCGAAAACACAATAAATCGTTATATTAGCATACCACATGTGCAAACGTTACCCGAGCATTGATTCAAGCCAAAGAGAGCGATAACGTAATCATCGCCAAAATATATTAATTTTTTCACTAACCTTCTCAGAATTCTTCCGATGACACTCCTGTAACATCATATTACAACATACATATAGAGTTTGTTCGAAAATGTGCATATTTAGCCACAAAACAACGTGGTTATACAATGAGAATACTAGCAAAACTAGCCTGAAAATGTCGGGCGCCATCTTTAACAGTGATCTTGTCTCATGCATAACTATTCATAAACTTGACTAAAAAAATATAAGTTGGACAGCTATCGAAAGACAAATTAGTTCTTAATGCAATCGCTGAATTACATTTCTAAAATTATCCTTACTGTGCAATACAGGGTTCGCCAAGCGAAGCTATACCAAAGAAAATGGCGGAATATGCGTTTAAAATTTTTCGACAGAACAACGATTTATCATCTTAAATATTTCTTACTATGAGGTGATCTTCCATCAGAATCTTGGGCAATGTATCCTTTCTTGGGTCTAATCTTCTTTTGGTCGAAAGATGTCCTCTTGTCCGTCGAAATGCCCACTAACGTTCGACCGGGACCCCGAAATGTGCCCGGCGCTTCAAAGTGCAACACAAAGCAATGCCTCAAAATCGCACTAAAAGGATATAAATTGCTATAAAACGGTTTAAATTAACTACCTTATGATGTTTTTAACACCTATAACGAGTAAAAACATGACCGGCGAAATATTACTGGCTAAACCCAAGCTTGGAAAGAGAGCAGGTCCGACGTACATCGTGCGTCAGGCGCAGCAGGAAAAGAACGGTACATCCGGTCTTTGGCCTTTTATACAGGCCCTGATTGCGCAATCGACTCCATTCAAATTGTCACCTCTTACTGACATCTAGAGGAAGGCGTAGGCAGTGTTTGTAGCATCATAGCATTCACAGGGACTTATGAACTGACCTGGGAGCAGGGGCCAAGATTTCTGAAATCTCACTCCATATCAGGAAAAGTGCTGTAGAATGAGTTCTGTTCCACTCAGAGACATAATTCAAACGGCTATAGAAACTAGAGAGTGTTTTCTATCCAATAATAACAATAATATGCATATTGTACGAGCAAGAATTGAGTACGAGGCCGTTTGAAATGGGCACCTTAAACAGAGCTACTCAATACTGCCCCTGCAGCCATAAAAAGTTAACCCTAATTGCTCCTGTAAGTCGCTCTGGATAAGAGTGTCTGCTAAATGACTAAAACGTGAAAATGTGATTGCATAAGAATTACTGTACCACAACGGGATGGAGTCTGTTTGCACGCAGGGTTAGGGGAACCAGAGCACTGTAGGGTAAACAGACTAAGGTCAGAGAGTTAAAGAGTATAAATAACACTAGGGACCACTCCAGGGGTGTATTCATAAAACCAATTCTGTTGCAAAACGATATACAACAGAAACTGTTTATTGCAAATGTAAAACATGAGTTTCTATTGGACAAATTCAGGTAGGTCCCTCCCTGTTCTGTTTGGTTCTTAAACGGTTTCCGTAACGAATACACCCAAGGAGAGTTTGAACTAAAGCATTGTAGATCGCGTGAAGTATGAGGCCGTGCTAAATGATGCAGGGTTCTCCCCAGGATTATTAATATGACATTTACTCCTGAGGGGCTGACTTGCTGCACCCTCGATAACTACTGTGATTATTATTATTTGACCATGCTGGTCATTTATGAACATTTGAACATCTTGGCCATGTTCTGTTATAATCTCCACCCGGCACAGCCAGAAGAGGACTGGCCACCCCTCATAGCCTGGTTCCGCTCAAGGTTTCTTCCTAGGTTTTGGCCTTTCTAGGGAGTTTTTCCTAGCCACCGTGCTTCTACACCTGCATTGCTTGCTATTTGGGGTTTTAGGCTGGGTTTCTGTACAGCACTTTGCGATATCAGCTGATGTACGAAGGGCTATATAAATACATTTGATTTGATTAATATGGTAGTGCTGCTGAGTACAGCAGCAGGGGAGGCACGGAGATTTTCGCATTTATTTAACACCCGTAACTGCCATTTCCTGCAATCTTAAGAACAAATTGCCTTACCGTGCCTTCAGAAATTATTCATACCCCTTAGACTGAATTCAATATGGATTTAAAAAAATACTATTTCAAAATTTCAAAAACTCACCCATCTACACACCATAATTAAAAAGTGAAAACATTTGTATATTTTTTTGCAAATCAATTGAAGTACAGAAATCTAATTTACATAAGTCTTCACACCTCTGAGTCAATACATGTTAGAATCACCTTTGGCAATGATTACAGCTGTGAGTCTTTCTGGGTAAGCCTAAGAGCTTTGCACACGTGTATAGTACAATATTTACATATTCTTTTTTAAATTCTTCAAGCTCTGTGAAGTTGGTTGTTGATCATTGCTAGACAGTCGTTTTTATGTCTTGACAGATTTTCAAGCCGATTTGTGTCAAAACTGTACCTAGGCCACTCAGGAACATTCAATGTAGTCTTGGTAAACAACTCCAGTGTATATTTGGCCTTGTGTTTTAAGTTATTGTCCTGCTGAAAGGTGAATGCGTCTCCCATCGTCTGTTGGAAAGCAGACTGAACCAGGGTTTCCTCTAGGATTTTGCCTTTGCATAGCTCTATTCCACTTATTTTTATCCTAAAAAAACTCCCCAGTCCTTGCCGATGACGAGCATACCCATAACATGATGCAGCCACCACCATGCTTGATAATATGAAGAGTGGTACTCAGTGATGTGTCGGATTTGCCCTAAACATAACGCTATGTATTCAGGACAAAATTCATGTTGACACATTTTGTGCAGTTTTACTTTAGTGCCTTATTGATAACATGATGCATGTTTTTTAACTTGTTTATTCTGTACAGGCTTCATTTTAACTCTGTCAATTAGGTAAGTATTGTGGCGCAACTACAATGCTGATCCATTCTCAGAGTTTAATGTCTTTGATAGGAGAAAAGTCACCATTGGCCTCATGGTGAAATCCCTGAGCGGTTTCCTTCCTCTCCGGCAAATGAGATAGGAAGTACGCCTGTATCGTTGTAGGGACGGAGTGTAATTAAAACTTCACCTTGCTAAAAGGGATAGTCAATGTCTGCTTTAAAAAAAAGTCAAAAGTTGACACCTACTCATTCAAGTTTTTTTCTATATTTTTACTATTCTCTATACTGTAGAACAGTGAAGACATCAAAACTAATTAAATAACACATATGGAATCATGTAGAACCCCAAAAAAGTGTTAAATAAAAATATATTTTATATTTGAGATTCTTCAAAGTAGCCACCCTTTGCCTTGACAGCTTGGCACACTTGGCATTCTCTCAACCAGCTTCATGAGGTAGTCACCTGGAATGTATTTCAATTAATAGGTGTGCCTTGCAGAATTTCTTTCCTTCTTAATGAATGCGTTTGAGCCAATCCGTTGTGTTGTCACAAGGTAGGGGTGGTATACAGAAGATAGCCCTATTTGGTAAAAGACAAAGTCCATATTATGGCTAGCAAAGAGAAACGACAGCCCATCATTACTTTAAGACATGAAGGTCAGTCAATACGGATAAATTCAAGAACTTTGAAAGTTCCCTCAAGTGCAGTCGCAAAAACCATCAAGCGCTATGATGAAACTGGCTCGCATGAGGACCACCACAGGAAAGGAAGACCCAGAGTTACCTCTGCTGCACAGGATAAGTTCATTAGAGTTACCAGCCTCAGAAATGGCAGCCCAAATAAATGCATCAACTGTTGAGGAAACTGCGTTTATCAGGCCTTCATGGTCGAATTGCTGCAAAGAAACCACTACTAAAGGACGCCAATAATAATAATAATAATAAGACTTGCATGGGCCAAGAAACACGAGCAATGGACATTCGACCATGGAAATCGGTCAATTTTTTACTTTTGGTTCCAACCGCCATGTCTTTGTGAGACGAAGAGTTGGTGAACAGATGATTTCTGCATGTGTAGTTCCCACCGTGAAGCATGGAGGTGGTGGTGTGATGGTGCTTTAAAATGGTGACACCATCTGTGATTTATTTAGAATTCAAGACACACTTAACCAGCATGGCTACCACAGCATTCTGCAGCGATACACCATCCCACCTGGTTTGCGCTTAGTGGGATTATCATTTGTTTTTCAACAGGACAATGACCCAACACACCTCCAGGCTGTGTAAGGGCTATTTGACCAAGAAGGAGAGTGATGGAATGCTGCATCAGATGACCTGGCCTCCACAATCACCCGACCTCAACCCAATTGCAATGGTTTGGGATGAGTTGGACCGCAGAGTGAATGAAAAGCAACCAACAAATGCTCAGCATGTGGGAACTCCTTCAAGACCGCTGGAAAAGCATTCCAGGTGAAGCTGGTTGAGAGAACGCCAAGAGTGTGCAAAACTGTCAAGGCAAAGGGTGGCTACGTTGAAGAATATAAATAATTTATTTGTTAAACACTTTTTTGGTTACTACATGATTCCATATGGTGTTATTTCATAGTTTTGATGTCTTCACTATTATTCTACAATGTAGACAATAGTAAAAATAAAGAAAAATCCTTGAATGACTTGTGTCCAAACTTATACGCCTCCTTGCTCGCACACACCTTTTCAGTTCTGCCCACAAATTTTCTATGGGATTGAGGTCAGGGCTTTGTCTTCCAATTGGAAGACCCATTTGCGACCAAGCTTCAACTTCCTGACCGATGTCTTGAGATTTTGCTTCAAAATATCCACTTAATTTTCCTACCTCATGATGCCATCTATTTTGTGAAGTGCACCAGTCCCTTCTGCAGCAAAGCACCCCACAACATGATGCTGCCACCCCCGTGCTTCACAGTTGGGATGGTGAGGAATACCTATGTGAGAATGCTGTTCATCGACTACAGCTCAGCATTTAACACCATAGTACCCTCCAAACTCTGAGTCTCGACCCCGCCCTGTGCAACTGGGTCCTGGACTTCCTGACGGGCCGCCCCCAGGTGGTGAGGGTAGGTAACATCTCCACCCCGCTGATCCTCAACACTGGGGCCCCACAAGGGTGCGTTCTGAGCCCTCTCCTGTACTCCCTGTTCACCCACGACTGCGTGGCCATGCACGCCTCCAACTCAATCATCAAGTTTGCGGACGACACTACAGTGGTAGGCTTGATTACCAACAACGACGAGACGGCCTACAGTGAGGAGGTGAGGGCCCTCGGAGTGTGGTGTCAGGAAAATAACCTCACACTCAATGTCAACAAAACAAAGGAGATGATCGTGGACTTCAGGAAACAGCAGAGGGAGCACCCCCCTATCCACATCGACGGGACAGTAGTGGAGAAGGTGGAAAGTTTTAAGTTCCTCGGTGTACACATCACGGACAAACTGAATTTGTCCACCCACACAGACAGCGTTGTGAAGAAGGCGCAGCAGCGCCTCTTCAACCTCAGGAGGCTGAAGAAATTCGGCTTGTCACCAAAAGCACTCACAAACTTCTACAGATGCACAAATCGAGAGCATCCTGTCGGGCTGTATCACCGCCTGGTACGGCAACTGCTCCGCCCACAACCGTAAGGCTCTCCAGAGGGTAGTGAGGTCTGCACAACGCATCACCGGGGGCAAACTACCTGCCCTCCAGGACACCTACACCACCCGATGTCACAGGAAGGCCATAAAGATCATCAAGGACAACAACCACCCAAGCCACTGCCTGTTCACCCCGCTATCATCCAGAAGGCGAGGTCAGTACAGGTGCATCAAAGCAGGGACCGAGAGACTGAAAAACAGCTTCTATCTCAAGGCCATCAGACTGTTAAACAGCCACCACTAACATTTAGTGGCCGCTGCCAACATACTGACTCAACTCCAGCCACTTTAATAATGGGAATTGATGGAAATGATGTAAAAATGTACCACTAGCCACTTAATATAATGTTTACATACCCTACATTACTCATCTCATATGTATATACTGTACTCTATACCATCTACTGCATCTTGCCTATGCCGTTCTGTACCATCACTCATTCATATATCTTTATGTACATATTCTTTATCCCTTTACACTTGTGTGTATAAGGTAGTAGTTGTGGAATTGTTAGGTTAGATTACTTGTTGGTTATTACTGCATTGTCGGAACTAGAAGCACAAGCATTTCGCTACACTCACATTAACATCTGCTAACCATGTGTATGTGACAAATAAAATTTGATTTGATTTCTTCAGCTTGCAAGCGTCTGCCTTTTTCCTCCAAACATAACGATGGTCATTATGGCCAAACAGTTCTATTTTTGTTTCATCAGACCAGAGGACATTTCTCCAAAATGTACAATCTTTGTCCCCATGTGCAGTTGCAAACCGTAGTCTGGCTTTTTTTTTTTTTTTTAAATGGTGGTTTTTGAGCAGTGGCTTCTTCCTTGCTGAGCGGCCTTTCAGGTTATGTCGATATAGGACTCATTTTACTGTGGATAGACACTTTTGTACCCGTTTCCTCCAGCATCTTCACAAGGTCCTTTGCTGTTGTTCTGGGATTGATTTGCACTTTTCGCACCAAAGTATGATCATCTCTAGGAGACAGAACGCGTCTCCTTCCTGAGCGGTATGACGGCTGCGTGGTCCCATGGTGCTTATAGTTGCGTACTATTAATTGTACAGATAAACGTGGTACCTTCTGGCGTTTGGTTCATCATTGGGAGCAATTCCTAGACTTGAGGTGTACAATTTTTTTCTGAGGCCTTGGCTGATTTCTTTGGATTTTCCCATGATGTCAAGCAAGGAGGCACTGAGTTTGAAGGTAGGCCTTGAAAAACAGCCACAGGTACACCTCTGACTCAGATTATGTCAATTAGCCTATCAGAAGCTTCTAAAGCCATGACATAATTTTCTGGAATTTTCCAAGCTGTTTAAAGGCACAGTCAACTTAGTGTATGTAAACTTCTGACCCACTGGAATTGTGATACAGTGAATTATAAGTGAAATAATCTGTCTGTAAACAATTGTTGGAAAAATTACTTGTGTCATGCACAAAGTAGATGTCCTAACCGACTTGCCAAAACTATAGTTTAACAAAAAATTTGTGGAGTGGTTGAAAAACAAGTTTTAATGACTCCAACCTAAGTGTATGTAAACCTCCGACTTCAACTGTATATACATAGAGTGCATTCAGACCCCTTCCCCACATTGTTACATTACTGCCCTTATTCTAAAATTGTTTAATTCCCTTCAGCTACACACAATACTGCTCAGTTTGGCTGGGTGGCCAGCTCTAGGAAGAGTCTTGGTGGTTCCCAACTTCTTCCATTGAAAAATGATGGAGACCAACGTGTTCTTGGGCACCTTCAATGCTGCAGATTTCTTGGTACCCTTCCCAAGATCTGTGCCTCGACACAATCCTGTCTCCGGTGCGCCACGGACAATTCCTTCGACCTCATGGCTTGGTTTTTGCTCTGACATGCATTGACAACTGTAGACAGCTGTGTAGACAGCTGTGTGCCTTTCCAAATCATGTTCAATCAATTGAATTTAACACAAGTAGACTCCAATCAAGTTGTAGAAACATCTTAAGGATGATCAATGGAAACAGGATGCACCCAAGCTCAATTTCGAGTCTCATAGCAAAGGTTCTGAATACTTATGTAAATAAGATTTCTAAAAACCTGTTTTTGCTTTGTCATTATGGAGTAGTGTGTGTAGATTGCTGAGGATTTGTATTTTTTTTAATCCATTTTAGAATAAGGCTGTAACATAAAATGTGGAAAAAGTCAAGGGGTCTGACGCAGCACCTTCTTACATTCTTTGGGGAAAACCCGGTGATGATATTGATACTAGACTGGGGTTTACAAAATCTATTTTCAATAAGTCTCACAACACACTATGGTACCATCAACCCTTCCACCACTAATGTGTAGTAAACCAAGTGATACACAGCAGCCATTTTGTCCCAGAGACACGCACCACACACTGGCTATGAGGAGTAGATGCAGCGTGAATGACACAGGCGTGCCATTGTGCCGTTTGGGCCTAGCCTTGTGTTAGGTACTCTGTGGCAAATGACTTTGTTAAAAGAGCCATACAAATAGAAAATTCAATTGGAAATTGAAATCCTGTATTGAGGACTGAAGAATATAAGTTTGCTCTTACAGGGCTCACCAAGGTCTGATGCACTTTGGACGAGCTGAGAGAGAGAAAGACAGAGAGAGAGAGAGAGAGAGAGAGAGAGAGACAGAGAAAGACAGAGAGAGAGAGAGAGAAAGACAGAGAGAGAGAGAAAGACCGAGAGAGAGAGAGACAGAGAGAGCGTAGTGCTAGTTAATGAGCACTGGAGATTACATTTCATGAAATGTTTCGGCATTGACATACACCACTGAAGCGTACAGCAGCACATTAGAACACAATGCCAAAGCTCTTCACCTGTCATGACAGCAGCATCCTGCGGCCATCCCAGCCACAATACACAACCTGGAGAGAAAAAGAACATTTCCCCATAGACAGACAGCAATCGCAGAAGGTCAGAATTCATGGAGAGCCACAAGAGCAGAAACCATTGAGCTGTTGGATGGATGAATGCAGTGCGACGTGTGTGAGCAGTGGCAGACTGATCGATGAGCAGGAGAACGAAGGAGTGTGTGAGAGTGTGATAAAGAGATGGATAGGTAGCTGGCACGCTGAGTCAATAGATGAATAAATGGGCTAGATGAGGAGAGGGGGGCTGTATGGACTATGGGGGACTAATTAAGAAAGGAGAGCAGAAGTGGCCTTTTCGTTCTCATGGTCTCCCTCGCTCTCTCCCCCCGTCCCCTCCTCTTCATATTTTCTCTCTCCTATAATAAGTCACTGTTTTGCCCTTGAGACCCCTCTTGAGTCTTTTCACTGGGAAAAACACAAACCGAACTCTCCTCTTGTCTTCTGTCCTCTCTTCTCTGCTCGCTCCTCTCTTTTTGCCCTACCTCTCTTTAAAATTATGGATTTTTCTACACTACATTAACGAGGTAGAAGAGAGAATTTTGGAAGGATTTGAAAATAATAAATTCAAGTTATTTGATAACAATTGCTATTATTTTTTATTACCACAAAAAACTACAATGAAGTCAAATGGTAATATCAGAACAAGTATTAAAAGTGGCTGAAAAATAAGATTTTGCCTCATGTTGGGGTTCTTCTGACAGTTGATAATGGAGGACAAAGAACAAGGTGAGGGAAAAAGGTATAGAACACTACAAGGAGAACTGAAGGAATGTTTCTCTCTCGTTCCACCTTTCTTTCCCATCCTTCACCTCTCCTTACCCCCTTTCTCTTTCTTTCTGTAGTCGTATGTCCTCTCTCATTTGTCTACCCAGCCATTCTCTCTCCTCTTATTTCCTTCCCTTCTGTCTCCAGGTGATGTTGTCAGCCACCCCCTCCTTCCTCTCAGGTCACAGGAGAAGGGGATTAGCCTAGCTGTAGAGCCCCTCAGCTGTAGCCACGGTCTTCCCTCTCAGTGGGCTGTCCCCCAGTGTTCTGGTACCTCACAGCACGGAACGCTTCACGGGAACACTGAGAAGTTAATCCCCACGACAACAGATCATGGTTACAGGTAATCTGCCACCGCCGAGACGCTAATCCCATCAGGCCCAGTCCCGACGCTCCCACACAAAACACACACGAGCAGAACTGTGTGTGGAGAAACAGGTGCT
The DNA here is from genome assembly GCF_016432855.1 of Salvelinus namaycush. NCBI lineage: Eukaryota > Metazoa > Chordata > Actinopteri > Salmoniformes > Salmonidae > Salvelinus > Salvelinus namaycush. The sequence continues at coordinate 26,251,498 of NC_052330.1, forward strand.
AGAGTTAGACAACACTCAAACAAGCTGCACAACACACACACTTGACTTTTGGACAATTCTGGTTCACTCAAACTACGCTTTCCAAATGTTCAATCTTGGGCTTGCTGATCCACACCCCTGCCTGGACCTCAATGCTCAGGACAAAAGAGAGAGAAAATGAAAGTCACCTGCGCTTTCAATCACCACCCCGTCGCAACCTATGATTAAGAGATTGGCGTTAACGGTGAGAGGAGAGGAAGAGAGGACAAGTCAGGTGAAAGGTGAGTAGTCAGCTCACCCACACTTTTCGGTCTCAAACAAACACTTGTAATTTCACACATACAAACACTAAGAACACCACTCCCCATGTAAAGGGGCAGTGCGTGGGAGCTCTACAAGTCAAAGATCAGGTTTCTGTCCTCTTCACACCTGGCTGTAGGTTGGGGCTGGGGGGTGTGGTTCAGGTGGGGGCTGAGGGCGTGGTGCGTGTGTGACTCAGGTTACGGAATAAGGTACTGATTGGGACACCCTGGACCACCCCAAACCCATAATGTCTTTAGTTCAATCGAGGCCTACCTTAATTTCTTTAGTTATTCAAAAAGCACACTTTGTTTCTCTCACTATCGCAGATCAGTGGTGGGATAGGGGTGAGGAATGGGAGGGGGGGGGGTGTCATAAGCCTTCTATAGGGCCCAAGAAAATCTGTGTTGCGGAAAACAGACAGAATCCAGACATTAAAAAGGAATACAACAATACTCAGAAATGTATTGAACTTAGTAGGAAATCAAGTAAATGTATTGAACTTATTCTAAAATTCATTTTGGGGCGGCAGGTAGCCTAGTGGTTGCAAGATCAGGTTGCAAGATCAAATCCCCGAGCTGACAAGGTAAAAATCTGTCGTTCTGCCCCTGAACAAGGCAGTTAACCCACTGTTCCTAGGCTGTCATTGTAAATAAGAATTTGTTCTTAACTGACTTGCCTAGTTAAATAAAGGTTAAATTAAAAAAAGTTTAAAATGAATGTGCCCAAGTTAATAACAAAAGATGAACAAAATGCATCTGTGATTTGTATTTTCCTGCAACTTTCTGAAACGGCACAGGAACGCCCCCACTCATATGTCTGGTCTCGTCTTCACTTTGTGTCACCGTTGGCGATAATGCTAATGATAACCGTCTGCTGGTTGATGGCTTTCCCAAAAATCTTGTCAATTAAAAGCTAACTACAAAGTAGCCTATGCCTACCTGGCAGAAGGATATCATGTTTATTTGCAACAATCCAGTGGCCAATTGTTTTGCAAACTCTGAAATCACATGAGCGCTACAGAAACACCACTAACCAAACAATGTCTCTGGCTGGTGCTGCGTGCTCACTTGCATTAAAAAAGCGACTGCCTTTAAAAAGCAACATAACCCGTTGAAAACTGCTTATGTGGCAACGATGTGAGTTAAGAATAACTGATTCTGAGTCAAAATGTATTACAATGTGTATAATTTTGGTAATAAGTCAGACTTGTCTAAGACGGAGCTTGGAACATCCATAAATTAAGGTTTGGTTTTGATTTGACAATGTCCACTAACATGAGGTGAACATTCTTTAAATGTATTTAACCTTTAACTAGGCAAGTCAGTTAAGAACAAATTCTTATTTACAATGACGGCATACACCGGCCAAACCCAGATGACCCTGGGCCAATTGTGCGCCGCCCTATGGGTCTCCCAATCACGGCAGGTTGTGATACACCCTGGTTCGAATCCAGGCTGTATGTAGTGAAGCCTCTGGCACTGAGACGTAGTGCCTTAGACCACAGCGCCACTCAGGAGCCCATCTGCGGTGATTGCTCTCAATCCAATAGCATAGCCAGTGAGACACACCTGTTCAGCAGCTCCGACTTTGTGACAACACGTCACACATTTTTTTTTACTTGTGAAATACTGCACCAAAGACCTTTGATGTAAAATTATGCAACTAACACAGTCTCAGCAAATTCATGACATATTTTGAGGAAGTGAAATGGGCTTCTGCATCTAGTGTTGAAGACAAACAGCATTCAACAAATGCGGAATCGTTGAGGAAACAAGGCCGAAATCAAATTTTTAGAAAGAGCAACAGAAAAACACACTTGCCAATAAGCATGCTCAGTGGCTCTTTAAATGGTAACTACAACCAAAATTCTAAATGTCTTAGATTTTTACCTCAAAATGTGGTCTCCTGATGTGGTTTAAACACAGTTGTGGACTGAGAACACCCAATTTTGTTATTTTTCTATTTCAAAAATAAATAAATACATTTAAAAAAAAGTGTTTCTCAGAGCGAAAACCTGGAAAAACAAAACCAGGAGTTGTGTAAACGCAGAATTCTGTTTTTCAGAGAAAAGAAAAAGAATGCATAACAAATATGTTTCTGCGTTTTGTAAGCGCAGATCTGAAATGCTTCTTATTTTAAATTTCTGCACGGCATCAGACAAATGTTGTGCTTCAGCTGCACTTCTCCACTCGGATGAGAATTCACGACTGGGCATTTTATCAGCAGGCATGGCGCTCTGACTGATGTGGAGCTACATTTCTCCGGTATTTTTCTCAGTGAAGCCTACTTTTCTCAAGTTAAATGCAAGATTAATTTCAAGATTAACTTCAAGCAAAACATTAGGAAATGTACCTGACTACATTTATATGATAAACATTAGAAATATGATGACCATGCATAGTTTGCCAGAAATACCTTGCTTTTTTATTGTAAACAAATGTATTTGTGTGTATGCTAGCCAAATAGCGTTGCATTTGTGTTGTCATCTGATAAATTAAAGCTATTTTCTGCCGAATGTGTTGCACCAATGTATTTTCTGTGAAGGAAAACTATAGCTACCTGACGACTCTATTGAAGCAAAAAAAAACTGTTGACTTTCAATGTAAAACACAGGTGAAATGGTATAAAAATGCAGATTTTTTGATGGTCTGCGTTTTGAAAAGGCAGATTTCTGAACTCTAACGAAACCCCTGAAAACTGAGAAAACGGAATATGGGAAGACCCAACGTAAACCATATGCCATGGCCGTCTCAGTCACCAGATATCAACCCAATTGAACACTTGTGGGAGATTCTGGAGCGGCACCACCAACAAAACGCCAAATGATGGAATTTCACATGGAAGAACGGCGTTGCATCCCTCCAATAGAGTTAGACACTTGTAGAATCTATGCCAAGGTGCATTGAAGCTGTTCTGACTCGTGGTGGCCCAACGCCATATTAAGTTGGCGGTTCCTTTATTTTGACACTTACCTGTACCATGCTCATTTTGAATAATCACAATGACAATGCATTTTGAAATACAATACCTAGCTGGACCTGAGCAGTTAGACAAGATAAGAATGAATTACAACAGAAAGGATAATGTAACAAAGTGATTCAAGTTTGAGTTACTGCTATAACATCGTATAAGTAGTCTTTCCATGAACAGCCTAGACTATGGTGATTAGGTTATGCTTCATACAGACAGAGAGCGAGAAAGCGAGAGAGGGAAAGCGCGACAGACAAAGCACGACAGACAAAGCAAGGCAGAGCGAGAGAAACGTAAGCCTAAGCAAGTGAGTGCACAGGGTCCATTTCATAAACAACACAAAAATACCCAACTTCCAACTACACTTCACTGAGCCAGTGGCCTACTAAAAGCTTTCACATCGCAGGAATAGAAACCCTTGAGTAACCCACCGCTGCATTAGAAATGCATGTGAAACATCATGTGTAGGAAGAGACAATACCATAGCTCATTAAAGACTTGGGGGAGAAAAGAGCCCAAACCCCTCAAGAGAAAGGTCACCCCTCTCCTGTGAAAATGGTTCAAGGCCGCCTATGCATTAGCTTTTAGCAGGATGGATTAAGTCAAGTTCGAGAGTGCCGCATCCCTAACCCCCCCTGCCCCCTTCTTACCCTCCCCTAGCTCTCCCTTTCAAAAATAAAAAGTATGAAAAATGGCAGCACAATACCATCTCATCGCATCATATTCTAAAAGGGAAAGAGGAGAGAACAATGACATTGGGGCCGTGGGTCTCCCCCTCTCCGTCGTTTCCCCTGTGCACTTTCCCTCTCTCGCCCCTACAGCCCAACAGCCTTCCCTCTCCTCTCTCGCCTAGCTGGCAGAAAGCTGCTTTGTTGCCATAGTATCAACTCCCACTTTTGATACTGTCATTTCAAGTAGGATATGGTAGCCTTGATACAATATGTTCCCCATTTCCATTAAAATAGTTGTCAGAGAGGATGGTGTAGAGTTTGGATTATACTTGCCTGTGCCTGACAAGGTCCCTCCACCCCCACCCCTCCCTATTTTATTAATGACCAAAATGTTTTTCCCCCCCAAAATGGAAGAGAGAAAGAAAGTGGGGGAGGCTATGGGAGTGGAGAGGTGGAGGAGTGGAAGAGAAAGAGAGGGCTGTAGTAAGAAGCCTTTTTATATGCTCCTGTCTGTCCATAAACAAAGTGAGATCCCAAAGTCCACGCTCTCCTGTGTGTGCTCTCTGAAGGGGGAGATGGAGGCTACCAAAGGCAAGGTCTAATGTTGGTGGTGAAGCTTTCCCCCCATTTGTCGAGTTCAAAAACATACACTACTCTGTTGAGAGCGCGAGAGAAAAGTCCTCTCACCCTCACATCAAACTGAATCATTGAGAGACATTAGGACTGTGTAGAGAGCATCTCCTCAACATTCAAGACACGTAAAAAAATACCCTGAACTAAAGCCCATGAAAGTGAACTACCAATTAGGCTATCCAATCTGTTAGCAATAGCCTTCTATTATCAGGGGGCTTATTTGAACAGTATATTATTAGCAGAAGACACTTTAAATATAACAAATGACAAACGGAAAGACCAAAGACAACATTCTATTATTTTACACAAGACCACATTTTCAGGTTTACAAGTCTGCACACGTGAATTCTAGGTTAACTTGAGGACATGATGCTGGTTTTAGCAGAGAAACTCACCATCTGCAATGCACAATGCAGTTTCTGATATTCAATCAATTAGGCCTAAACAATTGACTGGTCACACTTTCTCTCACAGGGACCCTAATGTCACCTTTCACCATGAAATGTCACATGAGTGACCATAAAATTACCTTTGCACTGACCATGAAAATGTTTAATATGACCATATCAGCTAACACCGTAATATCACAGAAATGAACATACTACCAAACCATTGCATGATTAAGTTATAATACTACTTGTCTGAAAGAGTTGTGCAACAGTTACCATAGATACTGAAGTGGGGACAGAAGGAGTAGTAGGAACCAAAGAAACAGGAACTCAAAGGGTGCGTTCCAAAATACACTCAGGTCATCTACTCCAATTTCAGAGCACTCTCATCTGAGTGTGCCAGAGCGCAGAATAACTGATGAATTTACAAACGCTCAACACCTGTTCAATATGGCAGGTGTCAGTAACCATCGGTAAAAAAGCGTAATTAATTTGCTGCCAGCAGCACAGTTACAGTCACCAACGCTCTGGATAACATGAAAACTGCCTAACTAGCTCTGCAGGGGCGAGTAAAATGTTCAGAGTGAAGTGTTCTCTCATTTGTGTCTGGAGGTAGCTAGCAAGCTAGCCAACGTTAGCCAGTTAGCTTGAGTGCTTGACTGCCGTTGTGAGGTCAGAACACTCAGATCAACCCTACTTCTTGGTCAGTGTCCAGTGTGCGCTCTAAACCTCTCAGAGCGAAACGTTCTGAATTTACCAACGGACAATCTGACAAGGCTCTGAATTTACAAATGCCCAGAGCGCACTCTGGCACTCCAGATTGAATTTACGAACACACCCAAAGTATAGAAGGTAGCCTATAGGAGGCATAGCAGTGAAGAGGTGACCGGACAGATACAGACACTGCTGGTGCAGGCAAAGCACACATTTCACCTGGTAAAGGTCAGGTGTCATATGACTAGATTTTATAGAGTCCTCGTGGACTAAGGTGACTATTCTCCCGACTAGGCGAGGGACGTTGAAGATGCAGGGCTATGGTGGATGAAGAGTGAGGGGGTGCTTTTGTGGCCTCCCCAGGGGGGTGAGAGTAGGTGGGGGAACCCATACGAGGACGGGGATGAAGCCTTCCCCTCTCCACACACCAGCCTGATTCATTCTTCTCCCCTATCAATGAGGGGATTAAGAAGACTCTCAGTACTGCCATACGGGCTCTCACTGCCATGGGATGGGGGGCGGGTGGGCGATTTGGGATGATGAGAGGGACTGGGGGGTTGATCTACTAACATTTCATTGCATAAATACAGGGGGGAAAATATTATAGCTAAGCGGTGAGAGAACCCGAAACACAAGCAACACTGCAAAGCATTCCAGGCTGGCCAAGGTACCAGGCAGACCTTTTGGTATAGTCTAAATGCCTTTAGAAACAGGAGTAAAACACTTCCAAAGAAAGGGGGAAGAAAGGAAAGAGGAGAGAAGCGAAGCAAAGTTGACACCACGTTTGTTGAGAAGTGAGGGATGCGCCTCTTATCCCTGGCTCTTATGCAAAGCAGGGTCACAGAGGGCCATGAGGCGCACAATAAATGCTGATTACACGCATATGCTAATTATTACACGCTAATCAAGTACAGTAGCCTTATATTCAGCTCTAATGCCCGCAGACGGGCTTCTCTAGGTAGGGGGAAGCTATAAATACTATAGGGCCGCGCTGCGCTAAACCACCACGCTACTGAAAACAACGAGAGAGACAGCTCAGACAATCAGACAGGGTTGACAGTGGTACGGTGATAACATGCTTAGCTCTTGATGTACTGCTTCAAATTCAATAATTCTTGTAATTTGTTTTGTATTATGCACTCTGTGTTGGAAATAGTGGTGTGAAACAAATAGCACAAAAGTAGAGGATGAAAACTAGAGCCTTTTCAGCAGTCTTAAAAAGTGTTGTTGTGTTGGTAACTGGTATTCAGTTGGTACGTTTTAGCTTTCATATAAAATTAGAACAAGCTCCCGACAGTTTTTAAAATTGTTTTATACCCCATGCATTGTCTGTCATAATCTTTATTGTCATGATGACACGTTGAGTAACTTTGTTTTCTTTACAAGCAACCAATAGCGACTGATTTGAGGGTTAAACAGTTGTTGATGACCGACTTTCACTCTCCATAGTACAGTTTATAAATATGGATGAGACCAGAGGTGAATCTCAAAAGTACTTCCTCGATTCCTCCCGTCCAATCCTCTCCCCACCAGAGGGAAGCAAGGAGGTCTAGCTTTGTGAGGACATGCATCTGTACTGTTTAACCCCCCAGCCCCCACCCCAGCAGAGCAGAAAGGAAATGCATGAGGTGAGTAAGTGGACTGTGAGGTTCGCTGATGCTGAGCCTGGCTCAACATCCTGTCTTCATTCCAGAGAAGCTGGCCAGTAGTTTCAGTACACCAACATGTCATAGAACAGCATTTTACACAGAGAGTCCCTTTACTGGAAAAGTATTGCTATGACTAATAAGAGAGGGGGAGAGAAAAACACTGGACTCATCTGTATTGCTCAATATCTGAGTAGAGGCATAGAGAGGCAACATTTCTTAATTGAGTGAGGGAGCTGGTCTCCAAGCTCTGCTTTTGGGTAGAGACTTAGCATGAAGGACAGTTTTATTGTGTTAAAATACACCCTTGTTGAGCTCTCTGCTTCTGTTGGTGTGTGACAAATCGAGAGCTTGGGACTATAATGTTCTATCTGCAAAAAGATGATTCTATGACAATTGGCTTTAAAGTTCAGGACCCTTATAGGTTTGAATGATGTCAGCAATTTCTATATTATATTATTTTGAACTTATCATGAATTGGGGTATTTCGAGTACTATATAGGTAAAGAACATTGAACAGAACAAAGCTATGTCAATTACTCAATTTAGACAAATGCAGATTGAACCTTGTAGTCCCAAACTCATTAACTATCTACCATTTACACTCTATGACAAGGGTGTGGCTGGAACACAACAAGGATCTGTTAACGGTTTGTAAAACAATTAATTCGTTAAAGACTATACAAACTAGCTAGTTAGTTAGGCTCTTGCAAACAAGACACAAAACAAGACCCACTGTCAACAACATATTTGTAACTTTCCATTGACTTCACATTCCTGAAGTTAGAGAAGCTAACAGTTAGCTAGCTACCTGGCTAGGCTATCGACCAAAACTGGAGGCCCATTAAATAATATTGTATCAACAATGATTTGATAACCTCGCCAGAAATAGTTTAATCGTTTTAATACACAGCTGAATTGGTGAAATGCCAAGTATGTTAGTTAAAAAAAAAACTAAAACCAACGTCTAGCTAACTGTTATAGCTACTAACAACTAACCTACTCCGTGGCTAAAAGTTAGTTAACCGATTTGACCGTTCGAATATGGTCTACATCTGACTGGTAACGTTACACAGCTCTTTCTTAGTGTAACCCTAACTAAACTCAATCCCCTTTATCAAGATGACCAGGTCCACTGCCCTAAAGAGCAAGCTAATGGTTTGCCTATTTATTTTGTTAGCTCGCTAGCTATATTGTATGCTCACCTTCAGTCTTATTTCATACGTGGTAAACCTGGTCCTCCCGACACCGACCGTTTCAGGGTTGCTCACATCAATCTCTAGAAAGTTACTTGGGGGTCCATACGCGTCGTTCAAGTTCTGAGGCTTGGAGAATAGCCTCCTTGTATCAGCTATGGTATCAGCCATTTCTCCCCCACTAGCTTGGTTAGCCGCAATCGCCCTGCCGTTTGGGTCCGTGTTATTCTGGATCCTTGGGACGTCCGGTATAATAATAATCATTATATTAATAAATGGGTGGGTGCTTATAATTTTCCTATTTCAAACATGTACACGTGTGTATTAATACGCATGTATGAATAGTATATATTTTTTTTAATGTTTTGCATATATCCTAACTCTTCCTGAGACACCCTCGGAGAGTGGGGTCACGGCAAGTGTCGACACATAGACATTAACCAGGGTCTAGCACGTCCCTACCCCATTGAAGTTGATATAATTTAAAATGGTAAGGGTAGGGCTTAGTATAGGAACGTCCCAAGGATTCCGGATAGCACTAACCCTTTCGTTTGGGGTTGCTCGCTGCACTTCCGATCAGCTGAGGAGCAGCTGATGCTTGGCAGCTTCCGTGTGTTTTTGGCGCGTAAAAAAAACAGGGAACTCGGAAATCTCCTATTTCTAACTTCTGCGTACTCAAGACAACTGGGAACTCGGGGGGGGGGAAAACTAACTCCAGGGATAAAATTGTTTTGAATGGTCATCCAACTCGGAATTCCATGTCGAGAACTCGGACATCTTTCTAGAGCTCCGACCTGATCACATTATGATTTGACCTCGATTTTTCTTAGTTCCCAGTTGTCTTGAAAGCACCATATATTTACAATAGAGGTGCGTTCAGTTCGCTTGAACTTTTGCGACGTTGCGGAACAGATTGTACTGAACGACATGTTGCCACAAAACGTTATTGAAGAAACGTTTGCTCTCGTTTGGTGGGTTGCGCGAGGTGTGGCTTGAAGCAATAAGTTACGTATTTAAAGGGAAATGACCATGACCATTCCTCAACCCACAACTCAACCACTCTCAGTTTTTCAACTGGTTGTTCAGTACAGCACCCTTTCCGCTCAATTGAACGCTCCAGAACGTAAAAACGTACTGAACGCAGTCCTGATGTCTCCCCGCATTCAAATGTAATACTATCAGAAATATTATCAAATCAGAGTTAAATTAGCCGTGTAAAGTGTTGCATTTCCTTCCTCACAAATTCAACAAAATAGCTACGTATACAAAAATATACTTTACAAGACATATAAAATGTAAAACATCTTGATTGGCTTTATAACTTGCACATAACGTAGTTTATTACAAAGAAAATTACTTGTGTCATAACTGTTCTGGTGTTTATAGATGATTATAAATAAAGTTTCACTCCATTGAATCAAGATGGCGGCCTACACATCGTCTTTGGCGACAAGATGTTTAGTTAGATATTTAATAAAACACACTCAAAATAACATTTGGTTTTCCACGAGCAGCATTGCAAAAGGTGAGAGATTCTACATGTTGTCCAAATGTTTCATTTGGGGATCATTCAGAGGATTGACACTGTTGTCCAAGCTTACAGTTAGATAACTTGCATAACATTAGCTAACGTAAATTGCTAGCTGTAGCCTGTTAGCACGTTGATTTGGTGTGCATTACAGTACATAAAGGGCTAACTAGCTAGCCTCTTAGTCTTTGATACACTCCCATTTACAAAATCAATGTGATGAGACTTATTGGCATGATGATCAACTAGTAATTCCTAACATGAACATACAGTATTATAGTTGTGTGTTGATAATACTCTGCTGTTGTATGTCGACTGTATGTGTTGATGGTACACTGTATCGTTGTCTTCATCCTCGTCTTTGCCAGGCTACACAACAAGCACATGTAATCCATCCACATCACCTTTGACCCCCTTGAACCAAGCCAGGTCAGACACCTCGGCGTCCACCAGAACTATCGAGCAGCACTATGACAGTCTCATCCGCTGTGGCTCGCTAGTGGAGGACACTCAACAAATAGATGCTCTACATCAGCTGGGGCAACTGCAGAAAACCCTGCGAGGGTATTCCAACAGCATCTACCTGACCCCACCCAAGCCTAAGGTGAAGGAGGCAAAAGACGGCAACGCAAAGCAACAGAAAGTAAAAGACTCCAAACTGAGCAAAACTGAAGGGGATGATGCACCCACTGAAGAGGTATAGATCACATGACTGATGCACTAGCTAATGCAACAAATTGATGCAATACATAATTTCATGCTGAATGGTTGTCCGTTTTGTATTGCATGGTTAGTTGATCTTATTTATTCCTGTATTGGATATGAATGTTGCATCATGGTTATTACACCTTTCATAGAAGTTTTCTCCTTCCTATACTTTTAAGGTTGATGGAAAATGCTAGATTGTCATTGGATGACTCATCTGTCACTCACAGCATGCCTCTCATTAACTGGATCAGTATTCTCCAGTGTTTTCCCCCTACTGTGTCCCAGTTAGCAAACAGAAGCAATTAGTCACTTGATTATAATGTTCCCGACATTTGGCTTGCCCTCACCTAACATTATGGCCCTGTGTGCTTTCGAGAGAATGTTGATGAAACACTATCAAGACCCGATTCAGTGAGAAGGGATAGATTGCAGTACAATAAAACAACTACCAGTATGTACAGAGTTTTGCAAACCAGGCAATGCTCCGAAGCAAAATTCCCTTTGCCAGTTGTAGAGCGTTTGTGGAAAGCCACATTGTTCCTCAGTTCAATAGTAGTCTAGCTGATCCATAAGGACTACATGTGACACAACACCATTATTAGGCCTAGTCATACACAGTTAGATTGCCATTGCCCAATCATTAAATATCTTGATTATGCTAGATGAGCTTTATAAATTGAATGGTATCTGGACTGTTAGCCTTGCATGAAGCTCCATTGACATCAAACATTTTGGAGCAGGGCACCATGGGACATTACAGAGGATCTGCCTGCCTATACCCCTAATGTTTTTGGAGCCCTGGTCAGAGGGAGGGTAAGGGGTGGGTGTGGCGGTTTTAGGTCTGTTGTTTTTTTTAGGTCAGGGAACGGTGGAGATGTCTATGCTATGGGGTGGGGGTGTAGGGGTCTGGCAGGCACACTGACAGAGTGGGGTAGGATGAGATGTTTTGGATCGCAGTAAAGAGATACCTCCTGCTGGGGTGGCCCTGGTTCTCCTCTCTCATCATCCCGGTGCAGTAATGAGGGCATCCCCATTGTCTAGTACATTCCGGACTGAAAATACTGATGTGTAAGGTCCCCACTACCCCCTCTCCTCTTCATCCTTGTTTGTCAGTCTGCCACACACATACACACACACACCACATGAATAGAGTTCTTATGCAATTACACTGTTTTGAATCAGGTCATGTTGCTGCTGTCTGCTCTCTCTGTTGGCATTCATTCACCATTGTACTCTGACTGACTATGAGCAGACTACACTTGACTTAATATTGACCCAATGTGGCTTGTTTTTGTAGTGGCTTACAATGGTACAGTGTTTATGAAGGATCCACCCCAATTCAAGTCAGATTGGTCATCCTGTCTACTAGGCCTTGGTCAGTTTGACCAGTTGTTAAGATACCCAACCATCATAACAGTCCTCATTGACCTTTCACCTTTCTTAGAAGTGGACTGATTGCTATGGTTACCGGATATAAAAACGGGGTCTATAACAAAGATCTCAACCTCTGACACTAACCTGTTGACATGTGAACTTTTTGCCCGTGAGCTATTCTACACTCCAGAGCCGGTGCAGGATGAGCGTGAGAGTGAAAATTGGCGGCTGAGCTGTGTGGAGGGCCGACTGACTGAGGAGAGGCATTCCTTGTCCTTCTCCACTCTGCCGTAACATTAAAACATGGCTGCCGGCCACCACCGACAATTACTGCCCGCGTTTCCAGAGAGCAGCTTGGAAAGTCAGTGAGAAGTCACACACTGTCTTCCAGCATTTCACCTCAGTGGAGGACAGGACAGGGAGGGAGAGAAGCGGAGAAGACAGGACAAGGAGAGGGAGAGGACCTGACAGGGAGACGGGAGGGTGGGAAGAAGGGGAGGAATGTTTTTTTTCACCAATGAATCAGCCATTGTCGTGAGATATGAGAGTCTGGTGCTTCATGAAGGGCAGTGGACACTGACTAATGTTGCTGCTGAATTGTAGGCAAAATTAAATCCGCTCCAAAAAAACATTATCTGTGAGGTAGTTTACGGAGGACAACAACTTATCTTTTTCCATAACAACCTGGTCAAGAAGTTGCAAACAGGGGGCCTATGATTATGTGATTGTAGGATAAAATCAGGACGATTCAGGAATGACTTAACACTGCCACCACCACACCACTTCAACACAGTATCTCAATCAGCCAGTCCAACCCGGTGGGTTTGTAGACGTCCACTAGACCAGTGTTTCCTATCTCCAGTCCTCCCAACATAACATATTTTTGTTGTAGCCCTGGACAAACTCCCCTGATTCAATTGAGGGCCTGTTGATTAGTTGACAAGTTGAATCAGGTGTGCTTGTAGGGAACTACAACAAAAATGTGTACTGTTTGGGGTACTGAAGGACGGGAGTTGGGAAACACTACACTAGACCTCAGATGAACCTCTACAGTCCTCCCTATTTTGTCTGACAAATCCCCCCCATTGTTCTGCTGATTATGCTTTCTTCGTGGGAACCCTGTCTTGTTGATTAGATGTCCTTTGTCTTGCTCCACTGCAGTAGGCTAGTTGTCTAGAGAACTGGAATCGTACTGTAGTACTCCGAGGCTTGATGCCCTGACTGTAATTCTGGATTTAAACAATGATATGGAAATGAATAGTCTATGTTCCATAGGCCTATTCTCTCTAGTGTAATTTGATTCAATGATAATTAATTAATATAGCTAGCTACTCGATATGACCCTTCTCATTCCAATTCTCATAATAGCTGGATTGACATGCTTATTGCCAATGACGACAAGCATCTGTGAAAGATGTTGTGAAAAACGAGCATTGTTACATTTTACATTTTGGTGACAGTCATGACTGTTTGTTTATGTTTAATCCACAGGAGGAGCCCCTGCCTCCCCCACCACCACCCAGAGGGTTCTATATCCATGGTGATGTTGGTAAGACACATTATCTGCAGGTTGTAAGACATTATCTTTCACCTCTGGACTTCTCCATCCAAGGACTACCACCTCTCGACTCCTTTAGTGTGTGTCACTTCCTAAAATACCATGCAGCTTCACACTTCTATCACATTTATCACAATCACTCCTTTTCTCCTGTAATGCTAGTGTGTGTTGCAGCTGGCAATAAACCTGAGTTTTTCACCCGTCTCCTACTAAGCCGTCTCCCTCTAACCGGGGGCAGTTGTTCCATCCACCTTTTACAAGCAACTCTATAGGTCCACCTCATACCGGGTGGCGCTCACTTTCAACACATTACCCACAAGTTATAACACATAATCTGACAGTTAAAACATTATCTACAAGGTATAACCCATTATCTGCACAATATAATGCATTATCTGCCAGTTAAAACATTATCTACAAGGTATAACCCATTATCTGCGCAATATAATGCATTATCTGCCAGTTAAAACATTATCTACAAGGTATAACCCATTATCTGCACAATATAATGCATTATCTGCCAGTTAAAACATTATCTACAAGGTATAACCAATTATCTGCACAATATAATGCATTATCTGCCAGTTAAAACATTATCTACAAGGTATAACCCATTATCTGCAAAATATAATGCATTATCTGCCGTTAAAACATGATCTATAGGTTATAACACATATGATAGTTCTAACACTTACTTAGATCCAGTTTGTTGCTGACCCTGTTACTACTGAATAGGCATGGTATTGTCATGTTTCATGTTTTCTGGGGGGATATTGTTAGCTATATTTTATGATGAATATATGTTTCGTTCTTGTCTGTCTTTTTGGGGGGAAACTCCAGGCACAGGGAAGACCATGCTTATGGATATGTTTTACTCTCATGTGGATAACGGACGTAAGAAAAGGGTCCATTTTAACAGCTTCATGTTGGACATCCACAAAAGTTAGTACTCTCCTCCTAGTATGTCTCTTAATATACAGCTGTCAGAGGTTTGTTTGCTTGACTTTGAGCAAGTCCGACACCTCCATACATTCTGTATCGTATATTTACCTCACTCTCTGTTGATCCTGATGCCATAATTGTGTACCATTATGCATATAAGTGAAATTACTGCTGTTACTACTACTATGCATTGTTAGGGGGTTTGAATTTCAGATGCAGGTGTGCTTTAAGATGTTTGTGTCTGACGATTGTGTAACCTTGTTAAAGGGATCCACCGGAGGAAACAAAGCACTCCTCAACGGAGGCTGGGGAAAATGTTCACCTATGACCCCATCTTGCCGGTTGCCATGGAGATCAGCAATGAAACCTGTGTCTTGTGTTTTGACGAGTTTCAGGTGAGGGTGTGTGTGCGTGTGTGTGTGTGTGTGTGTGTGTGTGTGTGTGTGGAACAAGGAGGACATGAGGTGACTCAAGCAGGTGTTTTTGGACACAGAACAAACTATAGTTAAAAAACAGCATAACAAAAGGCACAAAACAACAAGCACTGTAATTTCCATTAACTCTCGACTGCACAAACTAATAAGACAGAACGCTGATTTAGTCAGTGGAGTTTTATGTGCCAGCTAATGGGGATGATGACATGGACAGAATTAGCAGATCCTTCAAAACATGAACATCTCATTTATACTGATGAACAGTAGGCTATGTCATAGGTAGGCTAATGACTCTAAAGTATTTCCCCATGTCCTCCTCTTGCTTAGAGCCATCTGAGGGCAAGGTGCTAAGTCTCCTCACACTCACATAAACAGGGCTGAAGCCACCTAGTGGTTGGTGTGAGTGTAGCAGTACTCTGAGACCCTACTAGAGGCACTGAAACAGATGTTTTACATGGAGGAAGCTGCATCCCCACACATTTGCTCTGGATCATAGGTAACTCTTATAAGCAGTCCAACAGCATTTAAAATAACTGTTGTTGCCTTTCCGACAATCCTAACAGTAGTGATGTATCCACTGGGACAAATAAGACCAGTACTCTGCTCTTTAGCTATTTTGTCATGCTGGCTAGTTGATATCTGCATTGAGAGGCATATAGCCTTGCTTCTCAGTGAGCAACAATAAGACGCATAGGTATTATCATTCATCTTTATGGGGGGGTCAAAGATCACCATAGGCAATGTTTCTCTCTCTCTCGCTCTCTAATCACTCCCAGGGTGCATCGGTGTGGAACAAGAGCCTCTCCTTTCATTCTCCCTTTTCACATTTTAAACTGCTGCACACTCTCCTCTCACATCCTCATTGATTTGTTTTGTTTATGGTTGCCTTGCTGCTTTGCTTTCTTTGCTTCTCGACTGTTGCTACCGGCGAATATGGACAACACACGTGTGTCGTATGTGATGCATAAACAAGAGTACGAAGGGGAGGGAGGGGGGGAAGGAAGGAGTGGGGAACAGAGTGTGTGTGGGGGGGGGGGGGGGGGGGGGGGGCGAGTTGAGGGTCCATACCAATCAGCATGGGGGGGGGGGGGGGGGCGAGTTGAGGGTCCATACCAATCAGCATCCTCCTCCACTCAGCCATGCAAATTAGGCTATGTGGGTATCAGTCGCACTCGCCTGCTTCCTTAAGTGAGTGGCGCTGGAAAGCGACTGGCGGCAGCAGCGGGTCAGATGGATCTTATCCTCTTAAATGCTAATGACATTTCTCCTTTCTCTTCATTAGCACTGTGCCATTATCAGTAATTTGTAGCGCCCCCCCCCCCCCCTTTTGTCCCCCTCCAAGTCTCTCTAATGAATACTGGGCATTGAGAAGGATGCCTGAGACGGAGAGAGGGATGGAGAGACTGAGAAAGAGAGACTGAGGACAGAGACGGATTGGGAAGAAAG
This sequence comes from Salvelinus namaycush, assembly GCF_016432855.1. Taxonomy (NCBI): domain Eukaryota; kingdom Metazoa; phylum Chordata; class Actinopteri; order Salmoniformes; family Salmonidae; genus Salvelinus; species Salvelinus namaycush. Next base: position 26,267,989 of record NC_052330.1, read on the forward strand.
CGCTTCAGGCTTTCATTGTCTCAGAACCCCAGTCAGTGGGGTTCTATCTGTGAAATTACTCAGGTTGTGTTGTTGTGTACGTAAAGGGGTGTAAGATCAAAAGAGGCTTAATTTGGCACCCAAGTGCGACGCCGCGGTAAACTGACTCCCCGCTAGAGTAATTGGATGCTCATTTGAATATCGACAGTGGTGGCGGCAGCGGTCGCACCGTTGTTTTTGTGTTACACAAGTGCAGTATATTAGCCCCCCTTCTCTTTCTCTGGGAAACCTTTCGTATCTCTATCTCTTTCCTCTCTCTTCGTATTCAGCAATCAATATCGGCCCTTGGAGTGTGTGGTGTGTTTAGGGCCCATGAATAAACAAATAGGGGTTGGATAAAGGTCATAATTAAATGATTCTTTTGAAATTAAAATGAAAAATAACGGCTGGAGGAAATGGGGCCTATTCAGTGAGTATATAGGGCCCAGGCACCTTGGCTTTATGTGGATGTCACACACACACACACACACACACACACACACACACACACACACACACACACACACACACACACACACACACACACACACACACACACACACACACACACACACACACACACACACACACCTTAATTTGCTGAAGGAGGGTGCCTCTTGCTGCCTTGTTGCAAAATCAAGGCTTTAGCTCCGATACTAATGTATTATTGGCAGAGGGCATAGGGGTTAGCATGTGAAAGTAGAAGACACTCCAGGCTAAGAAAGGCATCATATGCTGTGGGGATGGCAGTCATAAGTGTCTGTAAGGCAAGGAAAAGAGAGGGACGTTAAGGAGGGGGAGGGACCATTAGATGACAGGAACACCGTTCCTCTTATCCACAAGTTGGACAACCCTACATGGACTACAGTCTGCTTGATTCCTAATGAAATACATTAGAGTGGATTTGACCAAGGAGATAGATTAGTGATCATAGAGATATTGGGGGCGGGGGACAGAAGTACAGTACAGTTTTACTATTTGGCAAGATGGTCAGTCAATCGGTTGCTCATTATGTTTGCCAATGTCCTCTTCACATGTGTGGATTGATTCAACATATTGCCGTGTAGCTGTCTGTTGGTGGAAAAGCCAGCGGTTCCATAGTGCTAATAGATAATGATCGTAGAGGCCAGCAGCAGCTCAGGGACAGTAACGCTGTCAGGGCCCTCTAACCAAATGTCCTCCATCTCACACGCACACACAATCACACACACTTCACACCTTTTGTGAGGCCATCTGGGAGTCGCTTTGTTTGCCATTGTGGCCCCTGTTTGAATTCATATTGCTTTCATTTTTTTGTTATTCTTTTCTTTCTCTCGCTTTGTCTGTTTAGTTGATTAGCTCAGCCTAGCCGCGTTGGCTTGGCTACTTGTCCATGACAGAAAGCTGCTTCGTGACCATTTGCAATGGGATGGCGGGTGTGACCATGACCAGGGTGAAAGAATAGAAATGACGTACACCTAAATGACTTTAATCAGCTCAGGAGATTGCGTGGTCATTCTCAGCTCCCATGTGTTGACCTATATGCACACACAACCATATGCTTGTCTGCCACAAGAGAAGGCACATTGTAGTCTGGCTGGCTTTAAATTCTCTCTCTTGCCCCCCCCCCCCCCCAGGTGACTGACATAGCTGATGCGATGATTCTGAAACAGCTGTTTCAGACGTTGTTCAGGACCGGGGTAGTGGTGGTGGCCACCTCCAACAGGCCCCCTGACGGTGAGGTCAAAGTAAATTCACTCTCTGTACTGAGTCTCTTAAGGAGAGATACTACAGTTCGGATACCTTTCTGATTCACACGACTCGTATGATTCATACGACTCGTATGATTCACACGACTCATGCGTCATTCATGCATAACTGTGGTATCGTTGCACTGTTATCTGATTTTGTAGCACAAACGCACAGTCACAGTCCTACACCATTGTCAGATTGTATAGCAATGCAGCTCTCTCCTTTCTCCTATTGTGCTGTTGAACATGCTTCTTTAACTCTACAGTACCTCTCCAATTCACATCCAGTCCAACCTGTTCACTTCACATCGTGTCAAGCTCACCTTTCTCTTCCATATAGCTCACTCCATTGTTTTTCCAATTATACTCACAATTTGGGCAAAACAAAATGGGAAAGGGGGATACCTAGTCAGTTGTCCAACTTAATGTATTCAACTGAAATAGGTCTGCCGCATTTAACCCAGCCCATCTGAATCAGAGAGGTGCGGGGGGCTGCCTTAATCGACATCCACGTCTTTGGCACCCGGGGAACAGGGCGGGGGCAGAACAACAGAACGACAGATTTTTACCTCGTCAGCTCGAGGATTCGATCCAGCAATCTTCTGGTTACTGGCCCAACGCTCTAATCACAAGGCTACTTGCTGCCCCAAATGCTGTGTTCTTATGGGAGAAGTTCCTTCCTGTTTCACACCGTTCCAAAACATTTCTCCCTACTGAACACAGCCCTGATGATGATGCTGAAGGAAAGAGCGAGGAGTAAATCACAGACATACATTTAAATATATGGCTCTGGGGTGAACTAGGCTTCTTTCTGTTTGTTGAACTGATGTTGAACATCTCCCTCCTTGTCTTTTTCTCCATACCACTGTATTATCTGAATCACCTGAAGTCCAGTGGTGTGTGTTGCCTGTCTGGATCAAAGACTGTTCAAAGCGTTATTTTTAATCATGAAAGAAGGAGAACATTATTTGATACACGTTCCATGAATCGAGCCATTTAAACGCTTTAATCTCTCCCTCTCTCTCGCTCCCTCCCTCCCTCTCTTTCTCTGTCTCGTTCTCTCTTTGTTGATTCCACCGCTGTCGTTTTGTCAAGGCTGTGATGTTACATTTAATGCTAAGTGAGCAAGGTGGCGAGGGAGAGTGAGAGAGGGAGTAAGAATGGAAGGAGAGCGAGAGATAAAGGCATGACGTTGGCTCTCTTCTCAGGGCTAACGTCATCAATGTCTCGTCGCTCAATGGGTTTCCAGTTGATGGCAACCGAGATCGCTTTCTCTTTCATATACAAAGACAAGCTTGTCTGACATTTACCAGCCATTAAGAACAAAGCGACAGACCACGCAAACTTGATGGAGATGCTTGTTTGTTTTTTAATTAGAAGGCAAATGGAACACTAAGCCCTCAGAGACAGCCTGACATGAAAGTAAAGGAGGATTCCTCCTTTATTGATCTCCACATGAGATTGTGCTAGCTAGGCTATCAAAAGCAGCTAAAGTGGGTTATGTGGTATATAGATGGCGCTAGGCTATCAAAAGCAGCTAAAGTGGGTTATGTGGTGAATAGATAGCGCTAGGCTATCAAAAGCAGCTAAAGTGGGTTATGTGGTATATAGATGGCGCTAGGCTATCAAAAGCAGCTAAAGTGGGTTATGTGGTATATAGATGGCGCTAGGCTATCAAAAGCAGCTAAAGTGGGTTATGTGGTATATAGATGGCACTAGGCTATCAAAAGCAGCTAAAGTGGGTTATGTGGTATATAGATGACGCTAGGCTATGAAAGCAGCTAAAGTGGGTTATGTGATTGAAGGGGAACTTACTTAGAGACGATGTGTCACGCTCCCCAGCACACTCTTGTTTTTGTCTGTTGTTGTGTAGCTAGAGCAGAGCAGTTGTCGCCTTGTCGTGCTTTAGATGCACTTGTGTTAATGGATGTTTAGTAGAGAAGGACAGGCTGAATGCTTAATTTCAAGGTTTACACACTAGAGATCGTGGTTTATCTAGCTGCTTGCCTCTCAGGCCCATTGTAGGTCAGGCCAACTTACATTTCAATGAGATCTAATGTTGCATCTCACACACAACCTGAAAGGATGGATGTGGGCTGTATGATTAGGCTTACCTTCTCCACCCACAGTAAAAAAATGACTTTTTCAATGTGTTGTATTTGCTTCCTCCTTACTTTTTCTATTAAAGTTGCCGTAAACATGCTTATTTCAAACCATTACCACATTGATAGTAGCCTTCTCACAACACACATTGTTATGCGTAGTATACAGTGCATTCGGAAAGTATTCACACCCCTTCCCTTTTTCCAGATTTTGTTACTTTACAGCCTTATTCTAAAATCGATTAGATAAAAACAATTCCTCATCAATCTACACACAGTACCCTTATAATGACAAAGTGAAAACCGGTTTTTAGAATTTTTTGCAAATGTATTAAAAATAAATTATTCAGACCCTTTATGAGACTTGAAATTGAGCTCAGGTGTATCCTGTTTCCATTGATCATCCTTGAGCTATTTCTACAACTTGATTGGAGTCCAACTGTGGTAAATTCAATTGATAGGACATGATTTGAAAAGGCACACACCTGTCTATATTAGGTCCCACAGTTGACAGTGCATGTCAGAGCAAAAACCAAGCCATGAGGTAGAAGGAATTGTCCGTAGACTTCAGAGACAGGATTGTCGAGGCACAGATCTTGGGAAGGGTACCAAAACATTTCTGCAGCATTGAAGGTCTCCAAGAACACAGTGGCCTCCATCATTCTTAAATGGAAAAAGTTTGGAACCATTAAGACTCTTCCTAGAGCTGGCTGCCTGGCCAAATTGCACAATCAGGGGAGAAGGGCCTTGGTCAGGTGACCAAGATGGTTCCTCTGTGGAGATGGTTGTCCTTCTGGAAGGTTATCCCATCTCTGCAGCACTCCACCAATCAGGCCTTTATGGTAGAATGGCAGGACGGAAGCCACTTCTCAGCGGCAGGAACTGGGAGACTAGTTGGGATCGAGGGGGAAAGATGAACGGAGCAAAGTACAGAGAGATCCTTAATGAAAACCTGCTGCAGAGCGTTCAGGACCTCAGATTGGGGCGACGGTTCACCTTCCAACACGACAACAACCCTAAGCACACAGCCAGGACAACACAGGAGTGGCTTCGGGACAAGTCTCAATGTCCTTGAGTGGCTCTGGACTTGCACCCCCGAACGAACATCTCTGGAGAGACCTGAAAATAGCTGTGCAGCGACACTCCTCATCCAACCTGACAGAATTTGAAAGGATCTGCAGAGAAGAATGCGAAAAACTCCCCAAATACAGGTTTGCCAAGCATGTAGTGTCATACCCAAGAAGACTCAAGGCTGTAATCGCTGCCAAAGGTGCTTCAACAAAGTCCTGAGTAAAGGGTTTCGAATACTTATGTAAATGTGATAAAGTTTTTGATTTGTTATAAATTTGTAAAACTTTTTTTGCTTTGTCATTATGGGCTATTGTGTGTAGATTGAGGTAAAAAAAAAACAATTTAATCCATTTTAGAATAAGGCTATAACGTAACAAAATGTTGAAAAAGTCAAGGGGTCTGAATACTTTCCAAATGCGCTGTAGTTCCAACTGTTGTTCTCTCCACTAAGAAGGTACACTATATATACAAAAGTATGTGGACAAATTAGTGGATTCTGCTATTTCAGCCACACCCATTGCTGACAGGTGGATAAAATCGAGCATACAGCCATGCAATCTACATAGACTAACATTGGCAGTAGAATGGCCTTACTGAAGAGCTCAGTTACTTTCAACGTGGCACCGTCATAGGATGCCACCTTCCCAACAAGTCAGTTTGTCAAATTTCTGCCCTGCTAGAGCTGCCCCGGTCAACTGTAAGTGCTGTTATTGTGAAGTGGAAACATCTAGGAGCAACAACGGCTCAGCCGTGAAGTGGTAAGCCACATAAGCTCACAGAACGGGACCGCCGAGTGCTGTAGCACGTAAAAATCGACACTCACTACTTCTAAGTTCTAAACTGGCTCTGGAAGCAACATCAGCACAAGAACTGTTCGTCGGGAGTTTCATGAAATGGGTTTCTATGGCCGAGCAGCCGCATACAAGCCTAAGAACCATGCACAATGCCAATCGTCGGCTGGAGAGTGTAAAGCTCGCCGCATTGGACTCTGGAGCAGTGGAAACGCGTTCTCTGGAGTGATGAATCACACATCACCATCTGGCAGTCCAACAGACAAATCTGGATTTGGAAGATATCAGGAGAACGCTACCTGCCGGAATGCATAGTGCCAACTGTAAAGTTTGGTGGAGGAGGAATAATGGTCTGGGGCTGTTTCTCATGGTTCGGGCTAGGCCCTTTTGTTCCAGTGAAGGGAAATCTTAATGCTACAGCATACAATGACATTCTAGACGATTCTGTCCTTCCAAGTTTGTGGCAACAGTTTGGGGAAGGCAATTCCTGTTTCAGCATGACGATGCCCCCGTGCACAAAGCAAGGTCCATACCAAAATGGTTTGTTGAGATCGGTGTGGAAGAACTTGACTGGCCTGCACAGAGCCCTGACCTCAACCCCATCGAACACCTTTGAGATGAATTGGAACTCCGACTGTGAGCCAGGCCTAACCGCCCAACGTCAGTGCCAGACCTCACTAATGCTCTTGTGGCTGAATGGAAGCAAGTCCCTGCAGCAATGTTCCGACATCTAGTGGAAAGCCTTCCCAGAAGAGTGGAGGTTGTTATGGCAGCAAAGGGGGACCAACTCAATATTAATGCCCATGATTTTGGAGTGAGATAGTGGACGAGCAGGTGTCCACATACTTCTGGTCATTTAGTGTACCTTAACAACGTTTAAACAGGTCTAACTTCATTGTCAGCTGCTACTCCTGTAAACTTAAACCCAAACATCAACAACACCCACTCATTTCCATCTTTCCAAGTAGTTTAAGGCTGTGTGTGTGTTATCCGTCTATCAGGGATGCTACTTCAGATGTAATTTGTTCCAGCAGAGCTAATTGGAAAGTCTATTCACGGGACTCTGTGGACAATGTCCGAGCTGAAAAAGCGAAAGTCCTTTCTCCCGCCACCATTGTTTGGGAATGTAATGAATTGTATGTTGCTGCTGCAGGTAGAGAAATCTATTTTTCTCCCTCTGCCCCCATCCCTTTTGTGCTGCCTCCCCACCCATCCTTTAGTTCATCAATAGCCACTTTATGTGCCAATCTGTGGTGGGAGAATTACATTATTAGGAGGCTAAACAGCAGCGCTAACATGGCGCCTCCCTCTCCTTTCAGATCTGTACAAAAATGGACTTCAGAGAGACGCCTTCCTGCCTTTCATCAACGTGTTGAAGGTAAAGACAGTCATCCCCTCTTCTCTCCTCTTTTTAATTTATTCATTCATTTCTCTCATCCACCTGACACCACACACACACACACACACACACACACACACACCTCTGTTACTGTGTCTGTCTCTTTCCAATTTGCTATTGTGTGTTTTTGTGTGTGTGTGTTTTCTACCTGAGAAGCACGGTGTCACACACGATGTCACAAAACTGACTTTGATCATACCTGGAGATGGTGAAAGACTCAAATCGGACACAGAGAGCGAGGGGGATAGAAAGAGAGTGAACGCTCGCTGTGTGAATGGGAAATGGACAAGCGAGCAGAGGGAATGAACCAGCCTGCTTGCATTTCAAAGTGAGGAGAGAAAGGGGCGAGGGAGGGGGGGGGGGGGCGGGTGAGGAGGGGGTTGGGCTGTGAGGTAGCACCATGGATAGAAACTAGCAATGCTCTGAGACTACTTTGCAATTTAATAGCATTATTATAAGCAGGTAGAACCATTATCCATTAACCATTATCCTGGCAGCACCAGAGATGATTACGAGGTGTTTATACTGACTATGATCATAAATAATTGCAGAATAATTTAACATGCATTTTGCAGGAGAGGAGGAAAACATTCTTCCACTTTTCACAACTAAATAGTAGAGATAAACGTTAGGAAATGGATCCCTCTTCTGAAACACACACACACAATGAGAGTTCTTCCGCGCACACACACGGACACACACACACACAACAGGGGTACTGCTGAGTAATCATCAGAAGACGTACCAGAACACGCAAAACAGACAACCCAGGCATTTCCCTAAAGAGAGCATCTGCTAATCCAAGAAGGACCTTTCTCATTGGCTAGATGATACCTTTTACCACTGGTGTATGTAGTTACCACAACCACTAACCTTTTTAAAGAGACTTAACGTACCGATTCTGCATGATACTCATTAAGAAAAATGAGATTTCAGTGTTAGGGGTGTGGTTTGATGTGGAAGCTACTAATGTTTGTCCCCCATGAGACACCATAGGAACAAAGTCAGTATCTCTTCCTCAAAATAGTCAGAATGACTCTAAGAACTCAAGAAATATGTAATTAATTCTGATGTTTTTGCAGAGGTTTTAGTCACTCAATTTTATATTTTGCTAAGGTATTTGGTGCAGTATTTCTCAAGTTATAATTTTTTTGCCACATGTTGTCTGTCTTATGTAAACAAAGAACGATCAGCTACAGTGCTGGGCAGGTTTGTCTCACTATCTGTGTCTTCTGCGGTAGAATTGGATAGAGCGCAATCACCACAGATGTGTATCCCTTGTTAGTGGGCAAATGAGCCTTTGTGGAAAATCAAAACCCTAACCATCAAATAAGTCATGACAAACTCGCTTACAAAAGTCTGTTTTGGACAAGTCTGACTTTTGCCAAAATTATCCTATTTTCACTTAGTAATCCATTTTGACACTAGAATAAATGTTTCTGACTAATATTAATGCCACAGGCCGTTTTTTCTATCAGAGAAATTGTTTATTGGCTTCAGTTGCGCTTTTAAAGTCATAAAGCACTTTTATCTATCCATTGGTTGTGGAATGCACAGGTTCTCAGGGGATTAAGGTTTGGCTTGGGGGAGGGTTTAATGAAGAGCTTCAGGGTCACTGGAGCTTAACTGTGTGTCCCCCTCCATTTTGGTCTTTCACCAGGGCCTTAAAGTCACCCTACCCAAAAAACGCTCCCCTCTCCACCTCTTGCCCTCGTCCTAATCCCAGCCTCATAAGGAACTGTGAATGCCCCTGGTCCAATTCGGCCTCCTCTCTGTCCCCTGTCTTTCAGACTCCCATGTTCCCCTTTGTGAGGCCATCTGGTTTTGGGGTGGAGTGGAGAGTTTGGGGATGCTCCCCTCCCAACAGTGGACGTCCTGCCAAGTTAGCAAGGGGTGGTGGGGTTGTGATGGGGGTGGTTCCTCGCCCCCACTGGGTGACCCTTAATAGTTAGAATTAAAGCTGGAAGGGACCAATGATTCCATCCCTCTGACTCTTTGGATGTAGAGTCAGTGTGTTTTGGGGTGAAGCCCTGGTGTGAACTGGGAGGATGGGGGAGTAGTGAATGAGTGAGGGTGTGAAAATTGCCTCTTAACTCTCCTCCCTGTCACCTGAGCTGGAGTGTTTGGGGTTAATTCCTTCCTCTCCAGATTGGATATCTTATATCTCTATTGACTTCTGATTAGAGGAGATCCCAGGGACCCTCCAACCACCCTGCCAAGCCCCACAAACCACCCTCCCAAGCCCCCCAAACCACCCTGCCTCTGCCCCCCACTAGCTACCTTGCCGAATCTTCTGCTACCCTCCTGCCTAGCCCCCTCCTACTGCTCCCAGCGCTCACAGGGGTAGTTACATATGAGATGAAAGAGAGAGCGAGAGAGAGATATCATACTCGCTTCGATCTGTCCTCTCTCCCTCTATCCCCCCCTTTCATTCTCTTCAGCATTTCTTTCTGCATTCTTTCTCTGTCCCTCCAACTTTCTCATCTTCACTCTTCTTTCTTTCTCTGTCTTTCCTTCTCTTTCCCTCGACCCCTCTTTCTCCTTCTTCTCTCCCTCTGTTCTTCCTCTCTGTAGGCCCAAGGACAGGACTCTGTGTGTACTGAATATTTTTCCCTGCCCTCTTGATGCCGGAGAAATATGATAACTTGATTGTCTGTATTTTTTTCTCTCCTCATCTATCCTTCCATTGTGGTGGCTAATTGCTTTGTATGGCAGCCATTTCTTTTTTGAAAATATATATTTTTTATAAATAAGTCGACCAGTGCAGATTGCTCTGCTGCAAGGAAAAAATTGACTGAAATGGTTGTGTTCCTCTCTAGTAAAGGCCTTTCTGTCTGTTGAGGACCTATGTAGAGGGGTTTGAAGAGTTCCCAGTAAATGAAAATTGATGGCTGCTATTGTCCCCTTGGCATTTAGTTACATAACAATAATGCTCCTTGTGCCTTGGGTTTTACTTTTTTCACAGCAATGGGTTCAAGTCATGTATTTTCCAATGGAATATAAATAGCCTTACATTTGTTGCTTCCATGGACATTCTATCGGTGAAATGTAATGGTGTTCTTATTTTTAATGCCTTTTCCTTTCAGGACTGGCATTCTGTCTTGCCCCTAGAATATTTATTCTAAGTTTTTCTGTGAGTGTGTGTGTGTGACAGGCCTCCTCAGAGCTCCTGTGACAGGAGCTTTAATCTAATAATGTCTCAATTAGATCATGAAAGAGAGCAGGAGAGACTAGTGTTTTACACACTCCACATCTCTCTCCATCACTCACTCCCTATCTCTTTTTCCTTCTTTCCTTCTCACATGTGCACCTACATTTATTTGTATTTCTCTCCTTCCATTCCCCGTGTTTCTTCATTTCAGTCTCCTGCTCTCGCTCGCTCTCTCGCTCTCTGACTGCCTCCCTCCTATAGGAGTACTGTTGTGATTGTCTGCTTCTGGAGCGCTAGTGGCCAGGTGCAGATGGGACACCCTCCTACCCATGCCGCTGCATGTCGTGGGGGGATACGGGAGGGAGGCTCCAGCTAGGGGTTGGGTGGGTGGGTAGGTCTGGAGAAGTGGAGCTGGGGGGGGTTCAGTGGGGTCCTGGATCACCTAAAGGCGGGCCCTGTGCTCAAAAGATGTTTCCTCAAGAGGAGCAGTCGAGGCAGGGGGAGGTTGTGAGAACGACCCCGTGGAACAAACCATCCAGGACCCAAGGCAGTCACACTTTAAGGGAATAGCTCATTAGGTGTAATTAGGGTGGTCACATTGTTATGTCCCCCCTGTAGCGTCACTTGGAGTGAATAAATTCACCACACACCCGCTTCCCTCCCCAGTTAGTGAAAACACTTTGATGTCAGAAGAGTCGTCCAGGACGGCCCAGCATAAAGGCACTGTTTTAGGCTTTCTCTTTCTCCCAACCCCTCTATCCCTCCCTCCCCTTTCTTCTCCCCCTTCACACAGGCTGTAAGACACACACGGATGAATGGATGACAACCTTTCCCCTCCAACTCCCACCCCCACACACACACACACTCTCTCTCCCTGCCCTCCCCCCAACTCTTTTTCAGCCTTCCCACCCCATGTTCTTTGAGGCCTGGTCAATTCTCTGGGCCAAACAAAAAAAAAAGCATCAAATGTTTTCTGCAGTTGGTAATGAGGGAGTGGACCTCATCAGGCCGCAGTAGTCAGCTATCCTTGGCTTTTGTTGCCGCTCAATGGCACCGCGCTCTTTGAAAAACTCAAAAGCAACTTTTTGAGGAGTGAGGGACAGAGAAAAAGGGGGGGGGGGGGGCACTGTTTTTATGCTAAACGGCTGTCAAAGAGAGAGTGGTGGACAGCTTGGACAATGACATGATTGGAGCTACATGTTTGAGGATGACTTTTTCTAAAGAGACTGTCATGGCTGTGTGAGAAAACAAGATAAAGCAAGCAAGGGTGCTCTTTGACTGGTGGCGAGATGGAGAGAAGAGTAGAGTCATAGGTGAGTGAAATCTGCGAGGAAAGAGTGAACTTTCCAAACCCCTCAAGATAGTAATCATGTAATAACCCACAAGGCCTCCTGCTCATCTGATTAGAAATAACCAATGATGCCATCATCACTGATTGTGTTGCCTTCATGTCTCTGTCTATCTCGCTATCTCTCTCTTTCTCTCTCTCTCTCTTATTTTCCTTCAAGAGATGCTGTGAGTGACCCATCAGGCTTCTATAGGTAGACAAATCGAAGAGGGAAAAAAAGACGGGAGAGGACAAGATTAGCGCTAGTTTTGTAATGCGACGTGGCGGTTGATGGCGTCGCCGAGGTGTTATTGCGAAGGGACTATTTACCTGTCGGCCGCGGCGCTGCTTAGCGAGGTCGCGGCTGGGTTGATGAAATGACATGTCCCTTTTGTGCGTGGGGGATGGAGAGTTTGTCAGGTTGTTATTAAGCCTGATTCAACCAATTGGCTCGGAGTGGGAACCCCGTTCGTGTGAGCGGGCGCAGAGATAAGAAGTTGACAGCGGAGGTAGAAGAATGGAGTATTTCCGTCTCCTTGCTTTGTGGTGATTGCTAATTATCCCACTGCTCAAGGAGGCCGGTGGCACAAATTCACTGATTTCATAATTTGCTCCGAGCTGTCACTGAATACTGATTCGTCTGGCACGGCGATCTTTTGATGATATACATTTTTTTTCTACTCTTTTTTTTTTCTTTCTGAGAATAGAGGAGATAATGATTATAGTGTGCCCCGCTCGCTGACATGTATCGCGTTGCCATTTTATACTTACTGGGAAAGTTTGAACTCTGCAGCAGAAGTTTGAACTCTGCTGTTCCACTTGACTTAAGAAAGGACTGCAGATCAGCTAGATAAATACAACAATGAAAACATGACAAAAACATGAGGAAGTTAGTCAAGCCTTAAAACATTACAGTACACTTACTGCTATACTTGTATCCATTGTCACCCTCGTGTGGAAATGCTATTATGCACCTTTCACTAACGCTCACTTACACAAAACCTTAACCCTCTTACACACAAACCTTAACCCTCTTACACACAAACCCACATTGGTTTTGGTGCTGAGGTTGTTTTGGCCACATTACACATTGTTTTTCTGTGTGTGTGTGTGTAGGAATACTGCCAGCCCATGGGCATAGACTCTGGAGTTGACTACAGAAGACTGGACCTACCTTCAGCAGGGAAACTCTACTACCTGTAAGAGTGTGTGTGTGTGTGTGTTTGGGCCTGTGTGCATGAATGCCTGTACTGTACGTGTGTGTGTACCCATGTATGCATGCATGTGTTTTCTCTCACAATGTGAAAGATGATTTATAACCACAATCCTAAATAAGAGTCAGTCTCTTGAGCTTAGCTCATCTTTGTGTTTGTTCTGTCTGTCTTTGTCCCTGGGTTTCCTGCCCCCTCCCTCACTCTGCACATCCATCTCTCTGTGTGGGGCAGTATGGAGGACACACACACACACACACACACACACACACACACACACACACACACACACCTGTTTACACAATCCCTGAGATATAACACAGTGATGGCAACTATAACACTATTACATCAACCCACATTAAAAAAAATGCTACAGTTTACTATAGAATACTACAGTACTTACTATGTAATCATGTAGTGAAGTGTAGAATACTATACTAAACACTGTCGTATCTCTCGATCATGTGTAGTACTTACTATAGCATTTTGTAGTACACTGTAGAATACTATAGTAAATACTAGTGTTATCCACAAAAAAGTAGTTTAACTATAGTAATACTAAAGTATTTCCTTTTCATATACCCTGCCCATTCCCCTCCCCTATATATCAATTTGTGCCCGCCATAAGTGAGAAACCTACATGCCAAGTATAGATTATATATTGTGTATATTCTATAGGTTATAGAAAAGAGCAGGTTTTTTATTATTTTTCCAGTAGGTTTCCTCAAGGAGAAAGCCCCCATTTCTATGTCAAAAATAATACAACAAAAACACTTTAGTAAATACTACAGTAATATCCCAAAAAACAATGCAGTCCACAAAAACACTGCGGTAAATACTACAGTATTCACCAGTTTCCAAAAACACTACAGTAATTACTATAGTATATATACTACCATTTTTTTGTTACTACAGTATTTATACTATAGTTGACTAAATACTACAGTAAATACAGTTTTTGCTAACTTTAGTCCGCAAAAACACTACAGTGAATACTACAGTGAAGTCTGCAAAAACACTACAGTGAATACTGTAGTACTTATACCATAGTATACTATAGTATTTATTTTCATGTGGGAACCTAACAAAAAACACACACTAACTGTTCTGCCAGTTTGCGTTACTGTCACTGTAGGTCAGTGTCCTTAATGTCACTGCAGGTTAGTATCAGAGAGAGAGCAAGAGATGGACAGACCGAAAAAGGCAGAGGGAGTTAGGAGTAGGTAAGGACCGAGTAAGGACACTAACCTATATTGACAGTAAGGACACTAACGTACAGTGAGATCCCTAACCTACAGTGACAGTGAGATCCCTAACCTACAGTGAGATCCCTAACCTACAGTGACAGTGAGATCCCTAACCTACAGTGAGATCCCTAACCTACAGTGATATGCCTAACCTACAATGACAGTAAGATCCCTAACCTAGAGTGAGAGATAAAGGGACAGATAGAGGAGTAGAGAAATACAAAATGATTGAGTTTGAAAAGGCAGAGTACTATTCTTCCGATTACCTGTACACACACACACACAGAGTATGAATAACGTTGTCGTTGCTCATTGCGTAGCCAGAGATTTCAAGTGCTTTTCTCTTTCAGTGTATGCAAATAAAACACATTGCACTCCTCTTTACCTGAACGAGAGTTAAAACACATGCACAGACAGACCGATTCAATCTGCCACGCATTCACAGGCTAATGTTTGTGTTTACAGTCTAACATCTCGTTTTTTGGAGATGGAGTGAAAAGCTAAGTACCCCCCTTCCCCCTCCCCCCCCCCGCACCCGCTGTTTGATGTGGCCACTTCAGCCTTATTAATTTCATATTCTATTATCCCCCTCTTTCTCTCTTCCCCATTGTGTGTGTGTGTGTGTGTGTGTGTGTGTGTGTGTGTGTGTGTGTGTGTGTGTGTGTGTGTGTGTGTGTGTGTGTGTGTGTATTTGTGTGTGTGTGTATTTGTGTGCAGCACCAGAGAGCCTGATGCGGAGGCCTTCATGGATACGCTGTTTCACGAGCTGGCTGTGAGACAAAACAATGGTAGGAAGTTAATGTACCTCTTGTAGTAAGAGAAAGGGGGGAGAGAGAAAGTAAAAGGGTGAGAGAGTGGACTGGGGAGATTGAGAGACAAGGATGGGAGAAAAAGAGAGAAGGGGAAAAATGGAGGCAAACAGAATATGTTCACTTACACTATTGGAACTTGCATTACTATAGTAAACTGGTAGGACCAGTGATATTGAGGCTAAAGTAGTGGCCATAGTTTCAGTATTGAGTTGATTTCTGTGTATGATCAGCTCTATGTTGGGTAAATGAATCGTGTGTGTGTTTCCGTAGTAACGGGTCCCAGGGTTCTGACGGTGCAGGGCAGAGAGTTGAGACTGGAGAAGACCTGTGGATCCATCGCTGACTGTACCTTTAAAGAACTGTGTGATAGAGTGAGTTACTTCCACAACCATCTTCTCTATCACTCTCTCTTTATTTTGATTTATCTCCCTCTCTCTTTCTCCCAACTCCGTCTCTCTCCTGCTTCTTATTGTATCTCTCTCTCTTTCTTCTCTGTGTTGACTATGCTCTGCTACTTTTTCTCTTCCAACCAGATCCCTCTATTCTTCCTTATTCTTTCTCTCTCTTTTTGCCCTCACTCCCCCCTTCGCTCTATCTTTCCTGTTTTCTTGATTCATCCACTTATTGTACCTTTTCCTGCTGTTTTTTTCTACCTCCTTCATTGTGTCCTTCCCCTTTGTTTCTGCCTCTTCTTCTTTTACATTTTTTGTTAATCTCATTCTCATTCCTTCTGCTCTCGTCCTTGCTCCCTCCTGTCCCCTCCAATTCTATATTCATTCATCTGTGTGCTGTTCAAGGTCAAAGACTACAGGCTATTTTTAACCGTTTTTGTTCAGCAGGGAATAGCATTGGCCTTTTTAGTGTTTCTAAACTGAACAAAAATATAAACCCAATATGTAAAGTGTTTCATGAGCTGAAATAAAAGATCCCAGAAATGTTCCATATGCACAAAAGGCGTATTTATCTCAAATGTTGTGCACAAATTTACATAAGTATTCAGACACTTTACGCAGTACTTTGTTGAAGCACCTTTGGCAGCAATTACAGGGTATGGTGCTACAAGCTTAGCAAACCTGTATTTGGGGAGTTTCTTCCATTCTTCTCTGCAAATCCTCTCAAGCGCTGTCAGGTTGGATGGGGAGCGTCGCTGCACAGCTATTTTCAGGTCTTTCCAGAGATGTTCGATCGGGTTCAAGTCCGGGCTCTGGCTGGGCCACTCAAGGACATTCAGAGACTTGTCCCGAAGCCGTCACGAAGCCACTCCTGCGTTGTCTTGGCTGTGTGCTTAGGGTCGTTGTTCTGTTGGAAGGTGAACCTTGCCCCAGTCTGAGGTCCTGAGCGCTCTGGAGCAGGTTTTCATCAAAGATCTCTCTGTACTTTGCTCTGTTCATCTTTCCCTCGATCCTGACTAGTCTCCCTGCTCCCTGCTGCTGAAAAACATCCCCACAGCATGATGCTGCCACCACTGTGCTTCACCGTAGGGATGGTGACAGGTTTCCTCCACACGTGACGCTTGGCATTCAGGCCAAAGAGTTCAATCTTGGTTTCATCAGACCAGATAATCTTGTTTCTCATGGTCTGAGAGTCCTTTAGGTGCCTTTTGGCAAACTCCAAACTGGTTGTCAGGTTGCCTTTTACTGAGGAGTGGCTTCCGTCTGGCCACTCTACCATAAAGGCCTGATTGGTGGAGTGTTGTAGAGATGGTTGTCCTTCTGGAAGGTTCCCCCATTTCCACAGAGGAACCATCAGGTTCTTGATCCCCTCCTTGACCAAGGCCCTTCTCCCCTGATTGCTCAGTTTGGCCGGGTGGCCAGCTCTAGGAAGAGTCTTGGTGGTTCCAAACTTCTTCCATTTAAGAATGATGGAGGCCACTGTGTTCTTGGGGACCTTCAATGCTGCAGAAATGTTTTGGTACCCTTCCCCAGATCTATGCCGTCACACAATCCTGTCTCGAAGCTCTACGGACAATTCCTTCTACCTCTTGGCTTTGTTTTTGCTCTGACATACACTGTCAACTGTGGGACTTTATATAGAGAGGTTTGTGCCTTTCCAAATCATATTGTAGAAACATAACATAACAACTTGTAGAAACATCTCAAGGATGATCAATGAAAACAGGATGTACAGTAGAAGTCGGAAGTTTACATACACTTAGGTTGGAGTCATTAAAACTTGTTTTTCAACCACTCAACAAGAAATTTGTGAACAAACTATAGTTTTGGCAAGTCGGTTAGAACATCTACTTTGTGCATGACACAAGTAATTTCTCCAACAATTCTTTACAGACAGATTATTTTATTATATTAGTTCACTGCATCACAATTCCAGTGGGTCAGAAGTTTACATACACTAAGTTGACTGTGCCTTTAAACAGCTTTGAAAATTCCAGAAAATTATGTCATGGCTTTAGAAGCTTCTGATAGGCTAATTGACATAATTTGAGTCAATTGGAAGTGTACCTGTGGATGTATTTCAAGGCCTATCTTCAAACTCAGTGCCTCTTTGCTTGACATCATGGGAAAATCAAAAGAAATCAGCCAAGACCTCAGAAAAATGATTGTAAACCTCCACAAGTCTGGTTCATCCTTGGGAGCAATTTCCAAACGCCTGAAGGTACCACATTCATCTGTACAAACAATAGTACGCAAGTATAAACACCATGGAACCACGCAGCCATCATACCGCTCAGGAAGAAGATGCATTCTGTCTCCTAGAGATGAAAGTACTTTGGTGCGAAAAGTGCAAATCAATCCCAGAACAACAGCAAAGGACCTTGTGAAGATGCTGGAGGGAACCGGTACAAAAGTATCTATATCCACAGTAAAACGAGTTCTATATCGACATAACCTGTAAGGCTGCTCAGCAAGGAAGAAGCCACTGCTCCAAAACCGCCATAAAAAAGCCAGACTACGGTTTGCAACTGCACATGGGGACGAAGATTGTACTTTTTGGAGAAATGTCCTCTGGTCTGATGAAACAAAAATAGAACTGTTTGGCCATGATGACCATCGTTATGTTTGGAGGAAAAAGGGGGAAGGAAAATTATGTGGATATTTTGAAGCAACATCTCAAGACATCAGTCAGGAAGTTAAAACTTGGTCGCAAATGGGTCTTCTAAATGGACAATGACCCAAAGCATACTTCCAAAGTTGTGGAAAGATGGCTTAAGGGCAACATAGTAAAGGTATTGGAGTGGCCATCACAATGCCCTGACCTCAATCCCACAGAAGGCCTCCAAAACCTGACTCCGTTACACCAGCTCTGTCACCCAACTTATTGTGGGAAGCTTGTGGAAGGCTACCCGAAACGTTTGACTCAAGTTAAACAATTTAAAGGCAACGCTACCAAATACTAATTGAGTGTATGTAAACTTCTGACTCACTGGGAATGTGTTGAAAGAAATAAAAGCTGAAATAAATAATTTTCTCTACTATTATTCTGTCATTTCACATTCTTAAAATAAAATGGTGATTCTAACTGACCTAAAACAGGGAATTTTTACTAGGATTAAATGTCAGGAATTGTGAAAAACTAAGTTTAAATTAATTTGGCTAAGGTGTATGTAAACTTCCGACTTCAACTGTACCTGAGCTCAATTTCGAGTCTCAAAGCAAAGGGTTTGAATACTTTATTTTTAATAAATTTGCAAAAAAAATCTAAAAAACTGTTTTTGCTTTGTCATTATGGGGTATTGTGTGTGTAGATTGATGAGCAACTTTTTTTTATTTAATCTATTTTTAAATAAGTCTGTAATATAACAATGTGGAAAAAGGGAAGGGGTCAGAATACTTTAAGAATGGATTGTATGGTCACTATGCCAGGGTTCTCAAAAATAAGTGGGGCTCTGCTCCATCTTGTCAGCTTGGCTGCGCCACTATGTAAAGATTTCAGACCAAATGAAACTGATATTTAGTAATGATAGAGTAACTATCTTTGAACCCCAATGACATTGTCACTTTGTGAAACAGGCCGTTCATAAATTCAGAGCGTTATCATGTTCCTCAATTAATTCAGTGCATTTCAGCATTAGGCTATCTTGACACAGAGTGCACCCCGAGTATAGTGTTGTCGAATCACACAAACTTTGTAACGGGAGTCAAACAAGTCAAATGACCAAAGTTGCTAAACTTGCTCCCTCAACTAATGACAGAATATCTCATATGTTTGGCAAAATCAAGTTGATGATTATAGAGAAGATAGCAGATCAGCTCATGAATAACAGGATCAAGTTGTTGATTATAGAGAAGATCGCAGATCAGCTCATGAATAACAGGATCAAGTTGATGATTATAGAGAAGATCGCAGATCAGCTCATGAATAACAGGATCAAGTTGATGATTATAGAGAAGATAGCAGATCAGCTCATGAATAACAGGATCAAGTTGTTGATTATAGAGAAGATAGCAGATCAGCTCATGAATAACAGGATCAAGTTGTTGATTATAGAGAAGATAGCAGATCAGCTCATGAATAACAGGATCAAGTTGTTGATTATAGAGAAGATCGCAGATCAGCTCATGAATAACATGGAGATGACGAGTGGAAATAGTACATGGTATCTTAACAGGGACCAACTCTGTTAAAAAAAAAATAATCCATATCTACTCTCATACAAATTGATCACACATTCTCTACCACAGGCCTACGAGACAGTGCAGAGAAGCGGGGGAAATGTTCTAGTGTCATTTTGACATGTATAGGCAAGAGAAGTGCTTTGATAATACATTGCAGCCTATGGATTACAGAACGAAGTTAGGAATTTTAATGCGAGACAGGAGTCAGGATTTTGGGTTGAGAGTGGGATTCAGACTGGATAGGAAAATAGCCTAGGCTCTAGGACAGGAGAAGATAGGATTTTTCCTCATGCATCTCTGAATTGTTAACAGATTTCATCTCAGAGATGCCCATGTAGTGAATTGTGCATAGGCCTATCAAATTCGTGACTGTCGGAAGAGTCTCAATGACTGCTCAAAGAGGCACATGTTATTTTATAGGCTATACTGTAGGGGTTTCCTGTAGGGTTTATTAAATGCATTCAGTTCTTATGTGCAGTCTGTCGGTTTCAATTATACGTGTGCTTTGAATTTATGGTGACTTTTTGTGAAGTAAATACACTAGGCTAAAGGCTTACATGTGACAACCTGTTTGGATAATGTGCTATTGAATGTTTAGCTATCTTGTATTTTGTGGAATAGCATTAGTGTGACTTTGGGGGAAAATGTTATAATTTCCTGGGTTTTGTCATAAAAAAATCTGAAAATGTGAAGTGTTCCCAGGGACAGTCCCAGGATTCTGCTTTGCCATATTAATCCCTACATTGTACTATGCAGATATAGGATCTCAATTTGATCAATCTTTTGTTGCTGAGAATTTTCCTGCACCGCAGGAAAAGGGATACCTAGTCAGTTGTACAACTGAAATGTGTCTTCCGCATTTAACCCAACCCCTCTGAATCAGAGGTGCGGGGGGATGCCATAATCGGCATCCACGTCTTCGGCAGTTGAGTGTTGTGATTTACATAAATTCACTGAAAGCCCACTGTTAAATTAACAGTATTGCACTTTTCAAGTAGCCTACTTTTGGCCAGCTAATAGCCTAACCACCGATCAAGCAACATTGTGGACTAAACATTCAAGTCCTTTTGCTGCAGGATTATTTTGTCTGGACAATATACGTCAAATTAAAATCCTACATCTGTACTTGTGTGATTGCGTTTAAACTCCTCCGTGTGTGTGCGTGTGTGTTTTTGCTTATTATCCCTGTCTCTGTATGTTCCAGCCAGTGGGTGCTAGTGACTACCTGGAGATGGCCCAGGCGTTTGACACAGTGTTTATCCGTCATGTCCCCATGCTTACCCTGACTCTGAAGGATCAGGCACGGCGCTTCATCACACTGATAGATAATTTCTATGACAACAAGGTCAGTGTCAGTCACACTGCATGGGGAAAACTTAATGTTTTACATTAACATTTTTAGTCATTTAGCAGACTCTTATGAGGAGCGACTTACAGGAGCAATTAGGTTTAAGTGCCTTACTCAAGGATTTTTCACCTAGTGGTCTCGGGGATTCAAACCAGCGACCTTTTGGTTACTGGCCCAACGCTCTTAACCACTAAGCTACCTGTGTTAGGTACTGCTGCCTAGGTGCTTCCCAATCTGTACCTGTTTGTAACTCAAGTATTTGACATACTGCCATGGTCTATACTGTAGTTTGTTGTAGGCATTATTATGTGCAATAGCATCACCTGTATCCATCTATCCACACTCTATCTTACAGCAGGTGTCACTGTTTCACTTTAGTTGTTACAAAGTTGTTACCATTCCATTGTTCATCTGTCACAGGTGAGGGTGGTGCTGTTAGCTGATGCCCCTCTAGACAGGCTGTTTGTCCACTCTGGAGGGGAGGACGACCGCGACCGTATGCTACTGGACGACCTGGGCCTGAGCGGGGTGAGACCACATGGTCCAACCACAACAAGACCAGAACATAACCAAAAACACATTCCTTGATGTCGGGTTGGAACCAAAAATTATTTTCCAATTGTTCCATTCTGAACAGAACCATCATTTTACGACCAGCAAAATAAAGTTCGCAACCGGTTCGAACCCAAAAAAAGTAACGGTTTATATTGTTCCTTTTTTATTTTACCACTTTTTTCTCCCCAATTTCATGATATCTAATTGTCCCATCGCTGCAACTCCTGTACGGAGGCCCACCTGTTCCTTTTTAAACCTCTGAAATCTTAATTTAAATTTTTGTTGTGTAGCTTAACATTAAATGACTTCATCAATCATTGGGGATAGAGCAGTTTACTATGCAACGGGCAAGATATAGGCCTAGTTGTTTCCATGCAGTGGACAGACAAGAGTAGGGCGTGAGATGCTAATGAAATTTTGCAGGTGAGGAGAGCATGAGAAAGGGTGGAGGAGGAGGCTTGAAGCGCTGGGCATCTTGCATTATCTGAATTAGGTCCACAGAATTATACCTAGGAGGAGCGGCTTCTATGAAGGAATAAATCCAATGTGAAATGTACTATAGTATCCTTAACTAGCATTGAAAAAGTTAATCCATTATTCTCTCTCCCTAATTTCTGAATCACGCTTGTAACGTCACTAGGCTACAATAGCCTATGCTTCAGTGGTGGAGGTACCCTACACACACGCACCGGCAAAGAATTTCAGCAGTCAGGCCAGGCAGACGCTGAAATATACGTTTTTGAGTGATAGTGAGGGCTTTGCATAGGCATTTTGTTGCATTTTTTTTGTAGGACTTTTTTCCATGCTTTTAAAAGAATGGTTCTGTTTCAGATGAGTATAGATCACATTCATTCCTTGTTCTGATTCTGGTTCCAACCCCAGCTTGATATAAACATTTGTGTTTGTGGTTTGTTAACGGCTGTGTTCGTGTTAAATTCTCTTTGTGGTCATGTTTGTGTCGACCCCATTGTTTTGGTCATGGTTGTAGTTGAGTTAAACCCACTGTCTGCGGTCCTATTTGTAGGATGTGGGGGACCGTCTGTCTCTGTTCACAGCGGAGGAGGAGATCTTTGCGTTCCAGAGGACCGTCTCCAGACTGACCGAGATGCAGACAGAGATGTACTGGACTCAGGGGGACCGCAGTAACACTACACACACACACAGAGGATCACAGTAAAGTACCCCCAAAGACCTCACAACAAATAAAAGGGACGGGTAACCAACAGAAACTTCTCTTTTAGACGGAAGTATAATATAACCAGCAAAAATACCTCATAAAACACAGACAATTGGTACAGTAGGGCTCAATCAATTGTATCCCTTTAGACTGGAGTATAACGTGACAAGCTAAAACACCTCGCAACAGACAGTCAGTCAGGGAGATAGAGGACTTTTTTTTGTGCACAAAAGCCCGTTTTAGCAAGTAGTCAACTGGGTGGGACTTCCTATGGGTTAGAGAAGGATCACATGATTCCATCCAGGTCACCAGGAGGGATCAGCCAATTAATTATACTTGTGAGGAAACATTTCATAACTGCAGGTGGCAGTAAATCGCCAACCTTGTATTTATACCTGTTCAAACAACACACTCTAGGTGGCAGTGTGCACTCTTTCAGTTTTTTTTGCCAACTCATAAAAGTATTAGAAGAAAATTGACTACTTAAAAATGGAGATGCCCTCAATGGCACTGCCCATGCTGTCACAGATGCCATAATGGGACATACAACGATGCGAAGTCTATGGAGCTAACCGATAAACACTCCAAATTTACTGACCTATCTCCCTCACGTACTTTAAAGGGAACTGACGGGAACAAGAGAAACTCATTCATGTCCCATATTCGTCTTCCTAAAACATACATGGAGAACAGAGGGAGGTATAGCTACTTGTAAACTGGGTGGTTCGAGCCCTGAATGCTGATTGGCTGACAGCCGTGGTATATCAGACCGTATACCATGGGTATGACAAAACATGTCTTTTTACTGCTCTAATTACGTTGGTAACCAGTTTATAATAGCAATGAGGCACCTCGGGGGTTTGTGCTATATTGCCAATATACCACAGTTAAGGCCGGTGTTCAGGCACTCCGTGTTGCATCGTGCTTAAGAACAGTCCTTAGCCGTGGTATATTGGCCATATACCACACCCCCTCTGGCCTTATTGCTTAATTAGCTAATTAAGCAATAAGGGGGGACACATCATCAGTATGCGCTGAAGGGATGGAAATATGAACTGAACAAATGTCCTTCTTGGTGGATAACTACCGCCCCCCTATGGTTGGGTTTGAACTGTGCCACTGAAAAAATATAAAATGAAGTGCTGTACATGTAATTACAAAATGTATAGATCAAGGAAGAAATAGCAGTGAGTATACTTGAGGTATGTAGTCAGCCATCTGCCCTGTAAAAATGCTAAATGTAATGTATTTGTGCCTACTGTTTAATAAACCATGCAGTAGAATCTAAAGGTGAAAAGAAAGGTGTCTTGAGCCTTTTTAAGGATGAATCTGCAAAGGCAAAACATACATTATTACTTAACTATTTGTCTCAAGAAATGTTAGATGTGTTGGATGATTTCAGAAAGTAAAAGCTGCACACTAGTAGCTCTAACAGTGTTGTGTTCGAGACCACCTAAAGCCCGATTCGAGACCGGGAGGGGGGCAAGACCGGGAGGGGGGCAAGACCAGGAGGGGGACAAGGGGGCTGAGACAAGAAAAAGCCAGAGACCAGAAAAGTCCAATTCAAGACCATGCTTGTAATTTTGTCAAATCACCACCATAATAAGATTTCATAATGTCCAGTATTTCTGTGTTCATATTTCAGAACAAGAAATTAATTCTTTAGACATTCAGAATAGTGAAAAAATGCATGCTAAAGGAGAAAATAAAGCCACTCTACAAATTGTTACTAACCCAAACACAATGGGCTTTCTATGCCTTCAGAGAAGGGCTAAGGATTTATAAAATAATGATTATAATTGTATAACAATAATAATTATATTATTATTTTCAATGTTGTTCTGATTTAATCTCTTCCATTTTAGTTGGAAAGGGTTGGAATGACAGTGGAATCAACCAATTGCATTTTGACCTAATGAGTGGAACTGTATTTACAAAAACATGGAAACTTCTGCCTTCTTGAAGGCCAAAAGGTTACTGCACAATAGCGAGCAGTAGTTTTCCCATGGTCTAGCTAGCTAGCTTTTGTTGTTGGCTAGTTTGCAGCAGGTGTTGTCGAAGAGGATGTTGTTGCTAATTTGTTAACTTCTTGTTGCAAGTTATTCTTGAAAAGGGAGAAGCTAAGTTTCAAATGATCATCTGGTGAGTGGAACTGTGTTTTTTTATTGCAGTGTGCTTGCTGCTTGCTGCCATCTCTTTGATGTGTGTGAAACATTGTTGCATTTAAAGTGGAACTGACAGCATTTTAGCAACATCAAATCTTTTCATATACACCCCCAGGAAGAATGTCGCTTTTATAAACATTTTCTGACAAGCAACCACTTAGATGTGGTCATTTTCACGTTTTCATAAATTCTTAGAATGTTTGGGAATTACATATACTAATTCTATAGCAATCTAGATTGGGAAAGTGGCGGTGCGTTTGGACATTTTAATAGACACTGCAGTGAATAAAACATCTGTCTCGTCCAGGACCAGTCTACACCAACCAGTGCGCTATAGCAAATCAGAGATAAAGTAGGCCTTTATACAAACAAGTAATTTGCCACACGGGCCTGCCATCATTCACTTTGAACCTTACTGTGTGTTTACAGGCAGTAGCAACAGCACGACTTTAGACAATTGGAAACCATTCACCAAAAGACACAAAATTCATCTAAATGATTTCTGCAAATATCTGAAGACCACGGGAGTCCTCTTACATTTGGGAACTTTACAGTCCTATTGATCAAACGACCATGGTAAGGTAGGCTCTCTTTCCCTCAGCTATGCACATCAACAAGAACAACAACTAATGCTAGCCAGAGCAAGATTCACTAAAATCTAACGAAGGACATTAGATAAATCCCCTCAAACTTTTTCAGCTAGTTGGCCATCAAAATTGCACTGATAAACGATAAGGAATTGTAGCCTCCTCGTCCTTCTGCAGTTTGCCTGCCAATGCATGCTTATCCCAACCAAGCACCCAAGCTAACTGGCTAAAGTTGGCTAGCTTCCTAGCTAGCTACTTCCAGACACAAATGAGAGAACACCTCACTTTAACCATTTTACTCACCGTAGCAGAGCTGGTTAGGTTGTTTACATGTTATCTAGAGCGTTTTTGACAAACTATTACTTTTTTGTCTACGTTTACTGACACCGGTTATATTCCGCGGGTGTTGCGTGTTCGTAAATTCATCAGTTGTTCTGGCGCTCTGGCACACTCAGATGAGAGTGCTCTGAAACTGGAGTAGAGAGCCAGAGTGAATTTGTGAACGCAAGAGATATGCTAACTGGATAACAGTAGTTCAGGTTCTTGCTAACTAACCAAATGACACCTGCATCTCCAGATGTGTATAGCCACCGAAAAACAATATGAGGGGATAAAGTCAGTCATTCACCCTGTCACGATCGTCTAGGTGGAAACAGTGGACCAAAGTGCAGCGTTGTGAGCGTACATACTTCTTTATTTTAAGATGTCGCCAACAAAACAATAAACATCACAACGAAAACATGACGCCAACGAAGTGCTCACAGGCAACTATACATGGACAACTACCCACAAATACAGGTGGGAAAAAGGATACCTAAGTATGGTTCTCAATCAGAGACAACGATAGACAGCTGCCTCTGATTGAGAACCACACCCGGCCAAACACAAAGAAATACAAATCATAGAAAAAGGAACATAGAATGCCCACCCAAATCACACCCTGACCAAACCAAAATAGAGACATAACAAGCTCTCTACGGTCAGGGCGTGACACACCCACTCCTCCAATGGCATGACATCTATCTAGCTAACGTTAGGCTCCTGTGTTCTTAGCTTGCTACATAAATAGATACGCTAGTCTATTAACCACGTTATGACCGACTTGTGATCATTTCCCTTGCTAGTTTGATTGTATTGACATTTCCAGCGTTAGTTACATTCGTCCGTTTTTGGAACAGTGCAACCCGAATGGAGGCAGCAAACAATGTATCAGGCCAGCTGTGGTTTACAACCTGATAGTAATATTTTTTGGACTCCAAAGAAATGTATTAGTGAATTATATTAATCATGCATTGAACTGCATCCATCTATTCAGACAACAATGTCTTAGTGTACGTCATGGAACGTTGAGTCACATAGAACCTATTTTTAAAACCTCTTATAAAGTTGGTTTTGTAGCATAAACTGGGAATTTGATCTTTTTGGCTGATATTATGATTGTTTGTTTCATATCTGCAAGGTAGTTAACGCTGTCAGTTCCACCTTAAACTTTAGGTCGCCGGTTACTTTGTGTGCTAAATGTGAAATGCTTTTTGCAATGGGAAGTAATAGTTGTACATTTCGATTGGGAAATGCTGTTTTTGTATTATTATGAATGGGACCTACTGGCTCATTATGCCAGAGTTTATAGACTGCTGATCCTTTAACATCATGCTGTGTGTGACTGCTGTCTTTCCATCGGCCCTATGCAGTGGGGTAGTGGTGCCTAGAGAAGTGGGTGTACTGTAATTTTGCCAAAAGGTTCCCCAACGGCCCACCCAACGAAGGCAAGGCACCCTGTGTGAAAAATCGTATGTTTTCCTATGGTTTTGTATGAGTTTTCCTATAGATTTTTCAAATGTTCACTCTCAAAATCCCACTACAGAAATGTGATGGTCTAAGTCCACAACAATGCTTAAACCACATCTGTTTGGGTGGACCTGTCAGTACCTGGCTCCCCAGTGGGTGGGCCTCTGTCCACCCAGGCCCATCCATGTCTACGCCCCTGATGCAAACAGCACATGATGACAAATGCGCATCACAAACAGCCTACTAACCAACACTTCGGACTAAAGGGAAGGGATATAGAAGCGAGTATAGGCAATGCCCACTGAATAATGCCCACTGACAACAAAGTGGGTATATGGCGTATACCTGCGTATAGCCTCCACTACACCACTGGCCCTTTGTGTTTTACAAAAAGTGCACTGTCCTACATGAATGCGCTGGTATTATGGTTGCTGTCCTTTCAGAATCACCAACCTGTCACACACTGAAGGCCTATAGGTTCAATAGGTTCGCCACTGTACTAACCTGTCACACACTGAAGACCTAGGTCCAATAGGTTCACCACTGAAGGCCTAGGTCCAATAGGTTCACCACTGAAGACCTAGGTCCAATAGGTTCACCATTGAAGGCCTAGGTACAATAGGTTCACCACTGTACTAACCTGTCACACACTGAAGGCCTAGGTCCAATAGGTTCACCACTGAAGGCCTAGGTCCAATAGGTTCACCACTGAAGGCCTAGGTCCAATAGGTTCACCATTGAAGGCCTAGGTCCAATAGGTTCACCACTGAAGGCCTAGGTCCAATAGGTTCACCATTGAAGGCCTAGGTACAATAGGTTCACCACTGTACTAACCTGTCACACACTGAAGACCTAGGTCCAATAGGTTCACCACTGAAGGCCTAGGGCCAATAGGTTCACCACTGAAGGCCTAGGTCCAATAGGTTCACCATTGAAGGCCTAGGTACAATAGGTTCACCACTGTACTAACCTGTCACACACTGAAGGCCTAGGTCCAATAGGTTCACCACTGAAGGCCTAGGTCCAATAGGTTCACCACTGAAGGCCTAGGTCCAATAGGTTCACCACTGTACTAACCTGTCACACTGAATGCCTATAGGTTGAATGCCCAGTCATGCTCATATCTCAGACATAAATTACTGCAATTTAAGACCATCCATAGAATGTACTATATGCCAGTGAAACTGAATATCATGCACACAGAAATGTAATTATTCTGATGGAGGTGTAAAACACAAAAGGGAACATATTAGCATACGGTATGGTCTTGTGAAGGCTGGCTGAATTCTGGATAAGAGTATGTTCTTTTATCTCAGCATGTCACGACTTCCACCGAAGTCGGCTCCTCTCCTTGTTCGTTCGGCGATCGACGTCACTGGCTTTCTAGCCATCACCTCTCCATTTTTCATATATCCATTTGTCTTGTCTGGTTTTCATACACACCTGGTTTTTATTTCCCCAATCAATCTAATTGTATTTAACCCTCTGTTTCCCATCATGTTTTGTGTGTAATTGTTTTCATGTCATACGATGTTCTTTAGCGCTTTACTTTATTGTTCCGTGTTTTTGAGCGCATTTGTTTTGTTGTGCTCCCGGTTTGGAACTTTAATAAAGTGCGCTTTATTTATCATACTCTGCTCTCCTGCACCTGATTTCGCCTTTATACACACCGTGACACAGCATGTCTACAGATTCTCCCTTCTCCCTGTTTTTGTCTGCTTGGAAATGTTGACACTAGAGACTGAAAACACTGACCAAGCATTTATAGCAGCTAAGAAATGCATTGCCATTAATTGGAAGGTTGGTAATCCTCCCACAATGTCAAGTTATGTATCACCTGATTTGATTTATTACAAGATTAAGGGTATACTGCAACTTTCATAAGATCTGGATGCCTTACATAGTATACAGCATGACAAAAGGAGTCTGTATTGAAACATGCCCATGTCATGGGAGATACCTATTTAGGCAATCACTAGCTGCTGGGCTGCTCAGGCCTGGCCCTGGGGGTCTGCCATCCTGTGGGTTGTCACTCTGGCCTTGGCCTAACACACCCAAAACCAATAATGAATGTTTCACTAAGATCCTAAAGCTGAGTGGGGTGAGATTTTTAATTGAACCCTTATTTTACCAAGTAAGTTGACTGAGAACACATGTTCATTTACAGCAACAACCTGGGAAATAGTTACAGGGGAGAGGAGGGGGATAATGAGTCAATTGTAAACTGGGGATGATTAGGTAACTGTGATGGCATAAGGGACAGATTGGGAATTTAGCCAGAACACCAGGGATAACACCCATACTCTTACAATAAGTGCCATGGGATCTTTTAGTGGCCACAGAGAGTCAGGACACCCATTTAATGTCCCATCCAAAAGACAGCACCCTACACAGGGAAATCTCCCCAATCACTGGCCTGGGATATTTTTTTGACTAGAGGAAAGGGTGCCTCCTACTGGCCCTCCAACACCACTTCCCGCAGCATCTGGTCTCCCATCTAGGGATTGACCAGGACCAACGCTGCTTAGCTTCAGAAGCAAGCCAGCAGTGGGATATGCTGCTGGCCTAAGTGGCACCACTGACTACAACACTGAGCTCAGATGACATAATTTATTCACCATTGTGTGTTGGATATATATTGGATGTGTTAGATGCCACAGTCTATTCAAATGGTCAAGCAGGTTACTGCCGGTATGGCTTGAACACAGAGCTGAAGCAAAAAAAACACTGAAACACTGAGCTGATGTTTAACGTTTTACCACAAGATAGCAACAGAGGGTAAGTGATGACCAAGAGGTTTGTTATTATTGCTTCTAATGGCTTCATCCAGTTTTTTAAATATTATTTAACTAGGCAAGTCAGTTAAGAACAGATTCTTAATTACAATGAAGGATTAACCCAGCCAAACCCTAACCCAGACGACACTGGGCCAATTCTGCACAGCCCTATGGGACTCCCAATCATGGCCAGTTGTAATACAGCCTGGAATCAAACCAGGGTCTGTAGTGACACCTCTAGCACTGAGATGCAGTGCCTTAGACTGCTGCGCCATTCGGGAGCCCAAAATAATGTGACGATACAATGATGTTATCTCTATCATTCTCTATGGTAGGCCTCTGCTGTAGACCTGTGACCCATATAACACACTGCACCGAGAGCAAACGAACGAACGGCTCCCTACTGTGCAGACAACTATCCTGTTGATGTGTTCGCTCTTTTAGGGACACTGAATGGAAGTCTTTGCTGAGCTGAAGTAACAGGACACATCACATATATTAGATATACTATCTCTTATCAGCTCCCTGGTAAGTATCAAAACGCCACTGGACGTGTGTGTGTGTCAGTTTGTTAGCTGTAATTTCCAGTCTATTCCACCAATAGAGATAGATATAGAGCTCTAGTGTCCAAAAGCCTGTTTTAGCATGGACAGCGCCATTGAACACTTTCACCATTTTGAAGTAGTCAACTGTGTGGGACTTCCTATGGGTTAGGGAAGGATCACATAATTCGATCCAGGTCACCAGGAGGGATCAGCCAATTAATTATACTTGTGAGGAAAGATTTCATAACTGCAGGTGGCAGTAAATCTCCAACCTTGTATTTATACCTGTTCAAACAACACACTCTAGGTGGCTGTTTGCACCCTTTCAGTTTGTTTACGACTCAGAAGTAGTAGAAGAAGAGCATTTGACTACTTCAAAATGGAGATGGCGTCAATGGCGCTGTCCATGCTGTCACAGACGCCACAATGGGGCAGACACAATGACGTGATGTCTATCGAAGTCTATGATTCCACCATAACTCTCAATTAAGGGAAAATCAATCACGGTCTATTCCGAGGGCTCTAATCCAATCAGAGCATTACACTGTTTGGGAAAACATCAGACATAAACAGAGATGGCCACCCTCCTTTGTGTACATCTTAATTGGATGATTCACGCTGGCACAGAGGGGTGGCTACAGTCCTCTGGTCCTGTGAGCAGGGATCCTGGCCAGTACACAACATTACACTAGCCACTGACTGGTTGTAGTAGGGGACATGATAAAGAGGTGGATGGCACATAGAGGTGGAGGTAGGGTTTGAGAGAGGGGTTCGGGGGGTGGAGGGTTGGAGAGTGAAGTGATCAAGATGTGAGGAAGGGGACAGTTTGGAAGCTTTGAGGGTCAGATTATGGGTAGTTACAACTGGATGGTTTTGTGGCCCGGCCCCTCTCTAATGGGAGCCTACTGGTTCAATAATAGAATTAGGGTCACAAGGGAGGTAATGACACAAACATGACACAAACAATATTTCAGGTCATCATCGGCCTTTGAGGGGTAATGAAGTGTTAGGAACAGTGTGTTCTGGGTGGGGGTGGAGGAGAGAGAGTCACTAATATATCTGATTGAAGTACGTAGGACACATAGTTAGAGGGTTCTAGATGGATAAAACCTGTTTTGGCATGGACATTGCCATTGAGGGCTTCCACCATTTTAAAGTAGTCAACTGAGTGGGACATCCTATGGGTTAAGGAAGGATCACATGATTCCATCCAGGTCACCAGGAGGGCTCAGCCAATGAATTATACCCGTGAGCAAACACTAGGTGGCAGTATGCACCCTTTCAGTTTGTTTGCCAACTCATAGAAGTAGTCAAATGAAATTGACTACTTCAGAATGGAGATTACACACACAGTTGCCATTTTATTTTTACCTTTATTTAACTAGGCAAGTCAGTTAAGAACAAATTCTTACAATGACGGCCTACACCGGCCAAACCCGGACGACACTGGGCCAATTGTGCGCCGCCCTATGGGACTCCCAATCATGACTGGTTGTGATACAGCCTGAATTTGAACCAGTGTCTGTAGTGACACCTCAAGCACTGAAATGCAGTGCCTTAGACCGCTGCACCACTCGAGAGCCCAAAATAATGCGACGATACAATGATGTTATCTCTATCATTCTCTATGGTAGGCCTCTGCTGTAGACCTGTGACCCCTATAAACACACTGCACCGAGAGCAAACGAACGAACGGCTCCCTACTGTGCAGACAACTATCCTGTTGATGTGTTCACTCTTTTAGGGACACTGAATGGAAGTCTTTGTTGAGCTGGTTCCTGTGATGTGGTGAGTGACATCAGAGTTCACAGCAGGTGGGGATAGATTAAAGTGACAGGAGCAATGAAACTACGCACTTCAAACAGCTATACATGTTCTTGGCCTGAAATGACTCATCTGACAATGCTGTGATGTGATCATTATAAATACACCCCTGAAGGATGACACTGTTTTCAATTCAAGCAGCAAGACTACCTGTCACACCTTTTCTCTCTCTCCCTGCTCTGTCTCTCCTCTCTCTCTTTTACACTGTCCTCTTACACCAGCTTACAGAAGAAGCATTCATTCATCCACCTCCTGTATCCCTTTCCTCTCTCTGATGCCTAAAAACATTGTGCCAAGTTAGGTCTGGCCGTTTCAGACCATTAGGAGCTCCAGGTGATTGGTACAGCCTTAGGACCTAGGTGACATCACCCCGCAGTTAACCCTCCACTGCAGCAGCTATTCACAGGCACCAAACTGCTGAATCAGCCATTCCTCTTTATATAGCTGGGACAGGAGGAACAAAGAGGAACTGTGTGTTCTTGTGTTCGTTTTGTATGCATGTGTATCTATTTCCTTTGTTATCATAATAAATGAAATAGTGTGGATGTTTTCCATGTGGAATTCAAAGCCATAACTACACAAGTAATGCCTTGCAGGATGTGTGCGTGTTTTCTCTGAACTATTATATCGGATTGTTATTATCCAGTCATAATCAATAACAACCGTTCCAAGAATTCATTGATGAATACAGCGCAGTTCGCACAGGTGGAACACGATAATTTCTGTACAGATTACAGAAATCGAGATCGCGTGTCCCTGCAAGGTGGACCGGCAATTTACACAACATCTTCTCTGGAACAAAGACGTACGTAGGCTGGCTACTGCTGATATTTTCGTACAGACAAGGAGGGAGGTGGTGGGGGAGGGAGATCACTCCGAAGCATCACTTTACAGAACGGAGAACCGTATAGGATTTCTTCCCTTATCTCTTGATTATAAATGGAATGACGTCATATGTTTGAAGCGGTCGATCTGTCTTGAAGGGGGCGTGTTCTGCGCGCGCTGTCGCGATTGATTGACACCCATGCTCACGGAATAAAGGGGACAAGTTATAGACATTTTTAAAGAGACTGTTAAAATAAAATTACTCAACTTGACTGAAAGACTTTCATTGACATATTTGATAGAATGCATGACATGTGCATGTCATGAACGAAGTGTAATACCCAACATGAGGAAAATAAACACACCTGCTGGTATTTGCCTATGTTGTTACACATGTGTATGTCAGTTGTTACATTGTGTAATAGTGTGCTACAGAGGAAGTGGCAATAATAATATATGTCAACAATATGTATAAATGATTGTTCTAATGTAGCCTGTGTCATTAGCTTATGAATTGTAAACATTTCCAGAAGGAGCAATACAATTATTTGGAATTAAATATGAATGTCCTCTGTCCAACTTGAATATTCTTTGTGTTCTTATCGGTGTAAAATAATATTATGATGATCTGTCTGTCTATTTCTGTATCCGTCAACATGCCGGGACATGTGTCCCTTCCACACACTGCTTGCCTTGACATGCCTTTGCGCCCCAACTGGAGGTTGATGGCGTCTTGATTGGGGAGAATGGGCTCGTGGTAATGGCTGGAGCGGAATTAGAATTGGTGGAATGGTATCAAATATCAAACATGGTTTCCATGTGTTTGATGCCATTCCATTTGCTCCGTTCCAGACGTTTTTATGAACCGTCCTCCCCTCAGCAGCCTCCATTGCTTTAGTGCGCACATGCTGTAGACTGTTTAGGAGCCGTGTCTCTTTAAAGGGCGATCTCGTATACCGAATCCAGGGGGCTTGCCTTTTCGGTGGGGGTGGCAACGCTACTAGCCTATTGCTGCTGTTGCTGTATAACTTCGAGCTTGTTGAGGGCTGTCTTAAGACGGAATATGCTAAGCAGATAGGTTAGTGTTTATGTGTGCTGCTGGAGAGATAGGCTACTGTAACTGAGAGTGAGGTGGCGTTTCGTTTTCCATACCAACTGTGATGCGTGGTCAGTAGAGGCGACGTTGAATAGACTGAGATATCATTTTCGGTTATTCCTTTCCTTTTCGTTTTTCTGTCGACACTGACAACAAACGCAGGTTTCCTGTGTGCAGTCCGGTAGTAAAAAGGACTTGGATGCGAAAGGGAGTTTGTTCAAATGGCAGCAATGACAATTGGAATAGAACTATGCGGGAATTAATCGCTGGTGTTGCAGCCATCTAATTCACCATAGCGCGTTTATCCGTGGCAGCCCTGAACGTAGAGGGGGCTGCACTGTGTCCTGGCCACAGCTTCACTTTCACTGTGGCAATAGGTGTATTCAGTTATTTTGAATCAGTGCGGGATTTGATCTTGAACGTGCAAGGAAGGAACGCGTAACCGCTCATTGATGAACGAACACGTGGTACACCGTTTATAATTTACTCGTGAACCGAACTGTACACACTATACTGTTGTTATTACCATTGTTCCAGTCGAGGAGAAATACCATGAATATGCAGCAACCCGTTCTGAACTGTTGCGATTGTCAAACGTGAAGTAGCCGTGGCTTGCTTTTTGAGCTAAGGAGAATAGCCATAGTTTACCAGTTATGGTGTTAATACATTTATAATAGTCCACGACATTCTACGTTTTAAATCCACTCTGAACAGCACATTGGTGCTCTTTTTGTAATACGGAGGATTTAATTTAGCAATTCGCGCGGAGTTTGCAGTGACCCTTGGGGACTGCTGGTCTGGAATAGCAACAAAGGACGGGGGCGTGCATTCATGGAATGCAACTTTGACAGCTCTCCACTACTTATCTACTGACTTTATCAGCGGGCAACGGGGACGAGCTAGTAATTGAAGGAGAGATGGCCGAGATCCCAACTCCCAGCCCTCTCCATGAGTTGGACGTGGCCATAGACCCAGACTTCGAGCCACAAAAACGGCCAAGATCGTGCACCTGGCCGTTGCCCCGACCCGAGTCCAATGCGGGGAAACCAGAATGCAACGACACTGACAT
This sequence comes from Salvelinus namaycush, assembly GCF_016432855.1. Lineage (NCBI taxonomy): Eukaryota > Metazoa > Chordata > Actinopteri > Salmoniformes > Salmonidae > Salvelinus > Salvelinus namaycush. The sequence goes on from NC_052330.1 coordinate 26,303,178, forward strand.
TATACCCGAGGAAGAGGATGACGAAGAGGAACAACATGCCACGTCCATGGCCATCAACGTCAATGGCACCAACGTGGGAGCAGACCACCAGAACAGCAACAGCCCTACGGCCGAAGGACTGCTGTCCGGACAGGAGAACGGAGGCTCCCCGCTCTCCTCCCACTCCCCCACGACCACTTCGGGCGCACATGGCACCAGCGGCCCGGGTCCGCAGACTCCACGGAAGTCTTCGTCGCGCAGGAACGCGTGGGGGAATCTATCATATGCTGACCTGATAACCAAAGCCATAGAGAGCACGCCGGACAAGAGATTGACTCTGTCTCAGATTTATGACTGGATGGTGAGATGTGTGCCGTACTTCAAAGACAAAGGTGACAGTAACAGTTCGGCTGGGTGGAAGGTAAGCGACAAACGCTCTCCTCCTCTCCTCTCCTCCACACTCATTCATTCCCCCACCTCCCATCCACTGTCATCAAAACAACAACAATAACAAGAAACACATGGGTCTTGAGAATTTGTACTTTTGGATGTTCTCTTTGTTTCTAAACACACACACACATACACACATTCTCTCCCTCTTTTGGAATTAGGCGTCACTCAACTTCGAGTGTAGCCTATCTATACTGTCACATGGAGGGGGCCTACTCTGTAACCTATTTAGAATGACTATGCCAAAATATTGATACAATGACATAAATCAAAGAATGTACAGTCCTACAATGAATCCCAACTTCAGAGTAAAGAACAAACATTGCTGGTCCAGAAGTGGTTCAACTGTCAGATCAGAATGAACTATTTATTCCTCTATTGCCTCAACAAGTGAATGTAGGCCTATCAGGGCAGTCCCTGTGTAAAGTTCTATATTTGTTATGTAGGCCTATCAGGGCAGTCCCTGTGTAAAGTTCTATATTTGTTATGTAGGCCTTACAGGGCAGTCCCTGTGTAAAGTTCTATATTTGTTATGTAGGCCTATCAGGGCAGGCCCTGTGTAAAGTTCTATATTTGTTATGTAGGCCTATCAGGGCAGGCCCTGTGTAAAGTTCTATATTTGTTATGTAGGCCTAAAGCTCAGGAATTAGCATATCTCTTGGGTCAGGTAGGATACTGTACTGCCAATGTTGTTCATAATGCAGTTGGGGAATTACATAACGACTTGGGATGCCGCCAGGTCGGGTGAACAGCCGGGAGTAAGACTACCTTCAAAGGGAATGTAACCCTAACCCTAACCAGGAACGAGGCATAGGACATATGGGCCCCGGGCCTGGGGAGAGAATGAGGGGGTGTGTGGGGCTAAAGAGCATAGGTCACGGATCGGATCTCACTTCGTCAGGGCCCCGGCCCCGCGGACTTGTCTCGTTGGCCGAAAAGGCTATCAGTTATCAGGCGGGGATGAGTTATCTGTGCTCCTGTGGCGGTTGGGTGGGCTGCTGGAACATGCGTTGTATGGGAGGGACCAGACAGGCTGTGTTCATTTGCCACCCTGCGGGGCTGATGCCCAAGTAATTTGGGGCATGGACGGTCAGGCGGGTGGGGTGCTCATGTTTCAGTGCCTGATAAAAAAATATGGAACAGGCAGGACGCCGGAACATAGATGTTGTTACCACATCCCCATGGCTATGCCTTTTATAGTTCTGTCATTACACGTTCTGATCACAGACTCCAGCTGTTGCTGCTTTTGAAATGTTTTGATGTGTCGATTAGCCTTTAAGGGGGATCTGTGTTAATCTAACCTGTTCATTTTAGAATAGCCTATAGTAGCCCACAGAAAGCACAGCCAATGACAGCCACAATTTATGACAGAGAGCTCTTGGCCTGCTATAACCAGCGCTCGCTAAGCACCACAAAGTCCCACAGGCGCGTTCCCGAGTTCTTAGGAGCAGGCAAGTTATATCAGGCCAATGCATTAAGACAACCAACGCCACCAGCTTTAAGGTATCAACATGGCATGGCTACTGACAACCAATGAAACTAGAGAAGAGCTTTAGTGGCAGGTGTTCACAAGGCCCTATAGCAACCATGGTGTTCTCACAGACCTGCTTTCAGTTTGTGATTTCACTCTCAGACGCTCTTGGGTTTCAGGACAGGGTGGTTAGTTTGTCAGCTTAGGTTTCATACATGTGCGGTGGGAAAGCTGGCTTTGTTGAGTAGATTTGCTCAGCAAATCCTAGTAATCCCTGTGGGTTCCTCTGCTCTCACTGACTGACCTCACCCAGGACGCTCTGGGTCACGTCTTATGACCTGCTCTTGACACATGCCTATGCCTAGCACCACAAAACATAGCTGCATTATATAGATAACCAATCAATCACAATCATAATAAATCTTCAGTTTAGCGCAATCAAGAGTGAATGAAATGTGTGCTAAGAGTAGCTGTGGTATGAGAGAGAGAGAGAGACCAAAATAGGACCTCTAGTGCAGTTAAGTTTGTGTGTGTGTACGCCTTTCTCTGTGTGTGCGTATTCCTTTGTGTGTGTGGTTAAGTTGTCTGTGTGTACCTCTGTGCGTGTTAGCACCTCAGTGTGTGGTTAAGGAGTGTGTGTTCCTGGCGCTGCTCCAGTGAACTTTGGGCCTCTGTGTTACTTAAGCCTGATGCTACAGGCAGCTCAGCTCAGAGTCCAGCCCCCGTTAACAGCTACAGAGCAGAGCCCAAGTCTCAGGCTCAGTTATGTCACTGACGATGCAGGGATATTAATACACACACACACACACACACACACACACACACACACACACACACACACACACACACACACACACACACACACACACACACACACACACACACACACACACACACACACACACACACACACACACACTGTTGTTTAATAAACACATGAATGAAGACTCACATATACACATAAATGTACATAAGGAAATCCTCCCAATCTTCCTGTTGTTACATGGGTACTGTGTAGTACATTCCAGAACACACAGACAGGCACAGACACATCTGTTCATTATCTTTAACACACCTCACGCACACTCACCCAGTCTCCCCTTTCAAGGATTAGTTTGTGTGTGTAGAGAATCATTATTTTATGGGAAATGAAACTATAATTAATTCTTTCATTTGTTCAAAGTCATTTATTACTGTGTTATTACAGTATATTAGACTGTTATTACACTATATTAGACTGTTATTACAGTATATTAGACTTCCCCAGGCCCCAGGTAGCAATTGTCTGCCTTTTGTCTCTGTTTAGCAATGTTTTAGATTTCTCCCTGTGTTCCACCAGCACCTCCAACCCTCCCCTCCCTTGTCTGCCCAGCCCACCTCCAACCCTCCCCTCCCTTGTCTGCCCAGCCCACCTCCAACCCTCCCCTCCCTTGTCTGCCCAGCCCACCTCCAACCCTCCCCTCCCTTGTCTGCCCAGCCCACCTCCAACACTCCCCTCCCTTGTCTGCCCAGCCCACCTCCAACACTCCCCTCCCTTGTCTGCCCAGCCCACCTCCAACCCTCCCCTCCCTTGTCTGCCCAGCCCACCTCCAACCCTCCCCTCCCTTGTCTGCCCAGCCCACCTCCAACCCTCCCCTCCCTTGTCTGCCCAGCCCACCTCCAACACTCCCCTCCCTTGTCTGCCCAGCCCACCTCCAACACTCCCCTCCCTTGTCTGCCCAGCCCACCTCCAACCCTCCCCTCCCTTGTCTGCCCAGCCCACCTCCAACCCTCCCCTCCCTTGTCTGCCCAGCCCACCTCCAACCCTCCCCTCCCTTGTCTGCCCAGCCCACCTCCAACCCCCATTTGGTCCGAGGGCGTATATGAAACGGTCACTTTATAAACCAGCAGAGATAGATGGTGATGATCATTTTAATGGGCTTCCCCTCCCTCTACATGCTGAATGTGTTGATTCACCAGTCCGACAATGATTAGGGATCTTATCAAGACGGTGGAGGAGGAGGACACTGGGGGGAGAGCGGGATAGAGGAAGGGAGAGCGGGATAGAGGGAGGGAGAGAAAGAAAGAAGTGGGTGAACAAATCCATCAAATCAAATTTGATTTGTTACATGCTCCGTAAACAACGGGTGTAGAATAACAGTGAAACGCTTACTTATGGGACCTTCCCAACAATGCAGAGAGAAAAATAAGATAAATAGTAGAAAAATAATAATGCAAGGAATAAATACATAAAGAGTAACGGTAACTTGGCTATATACACGGGGTAACAGTACTGAGTCGATGTGCAGGGTAGATATCCACACTGGACTTTAAAAACTGGAAACCACATATCCTGAGGCTGCATTTATTGTAACTGGGGATTTTCACAAAGCAAATTTGAGGAAAACGCTACTGAAGTTCTATCAACACATTGACTGTAGTACTCGTGCTGGGAAAACACTCGACCACTGCTATTCTCTCTACCGGGATGCCATCAAGGCCCTCCCCCGCCCTCCCTTTGGCAAATCAGATCACAACTCCATTTTGCTCCTCCCTTCCTATAGGCAGAAACTCAAACAGGAAGTACTCGTGCTATGGTCTGTTCAATGCTGGTCTGACCAATCGGAATCCGTGCTTCAAGATTGTTTTGATCACGCGGACTGGGATATGTTCCGGGTTGCCTCGGATAATAACATTGATGTATACACGGACACGGTGACTGAGTTCATCAGGAAGTGTATAGGGGATGTTGTTCCCACTGTGACTATTAAAACCTACCCAAACAAGAAATAGTGGATAGATGGCAGCATTCACACAAAACTGAAAGCATGAACCACCGCATTTAACCATGGCAAGGTGACTGGGAATATGGTTGAATGCAAACAGTGTAGTTATTCCCTCTGTAAGGCGATCAAACAGGCAAAATGTCAGTATAGAGACAAAGTGGAGTTGCAATTCAACGGCTCAGACACAAGACGTATGTGGCAGGGTCTACAGACAATCACGAATTACAAAGGGAAACCAGCCACTGAACTAAATGACTATCGCCCCGTAGCACTCACCTCTGTCATGATGAAGTGCTTTGAGAGGCTAGTTAAGGGTCATATCACCTCTACCTTACCTGGCACCCTAGAACCACTTCAATTTGCTTACCGCCCCAATAGATCCACAGACAATGTAATCGCCATTGCACTGCACACTGCCCTGTCCCATCTGGACAAGAGGAATACCTACGTATGTCAGAATGCTGTTCATTGACTATAGCTCAGCCTTCAACACCATAGTACCCTCCAAGCTCATCATCAAACTCGGGGCCCTGGGTCTGACTGGGTCCTGGACTTCCTGACAGGCCGTCCCCAGGTGGTGATCGTAGGAAACCACACCTCCACTTTACTGATCCTCAATTCACCCATGACTGTGTGGCCATGCACGCCTCCAACTCAATCATCAAGTTTGCAGACGACACAACAGTAGAGACAGCCTACAGGGAGGTGGTGAGGGCCCTGGTGGAGTGGTGCTAGGAAAATAACCTCTCCCTCAACGTCAACAAAACAAAAGAGCTGATCGTGGACTTCAGGAGACAGCAGAGGGAGCACGCCCCTATCCACATTGACAGGACACCAGTGGAGAAGGTGGAAAGCTTCAAGTTCCTCAGTGTACACATCACTGACAATCTGAAATGGTCCACCCACATAGACAGTGGGGTGAAGAAGGTGCAACAGCGCCTCTTCAACCTCAGGAGGCTGAGGAAATTTGGCTTGGCCCCTAAGACCCTCACAAACTTTTACAGATGCACAATTGACAGCATCCTGTCGGGCTGTATCACCGCCTGGTACGGCAACTGCACTGCTCGCAACCGCAGGGCTCTCCAGAGGGTGGTGCGGTCTGCCCAACGCATCACCGGGGGCACACTGCCTGCCCTCCACCACCCGATGTCGCAGGAAGGCCAAAACGATAATCAAGGACATCAACCACCCGAGCCACCGCCTGTTCACCCCTCTATCATCCAGAAGGTGATGTAAGTACAGGTGCATCAAAGCCGGGACCGAGAGACTGGAAAACAGTTTTTATCTCAAGGTCATCAAACTGTTAAATAGCCATCACTAGCCGGCAACCACCCGGTTACTCATCCCTGCACCTTAGAAGCTGCTGCCCTGTATACATAGACATGGAATCACTGGCCAGTAACACTAGTCACTTTAATAATGTTTACATACTGCTTTACTCATCTCATATGTATATACTGTATTCTATTCTACTGTATTTTAGTCAATGCCACTCTGACATTGCTCGTCCTAATATTTATATATTTCTTAATTCCATAATTTTACTTTTAGATTTGTGTGTATTGTTGTGAATTGGTAGATATTACTGCACTGTTGGAGCTAGGAACACAAGCATTTCACTACACCTGCATTGACATCTGCTAAATATGTGTGTGACCAATAAAATGTGATTTGATTTGACTGTATAGGTAGGGGTGAAGTAACTAGGCAACAGGATAGATATAAACAGTAGCATCAGCATATGTGATGAGTCAAAAGAGTTAGTGCAAAAAGGGTCAAATATTTAGAAGTCTTTGGCTTGGGGGTCGAAGCTGTTCAGGGCCCTGTTGGTGTCCAGACTGGATTAGGCCGTTATTGGATATCTCTCCGTGAAGACAGGTTTGGAAGTTTGTTATTGTGCTGAGAACACCGCTCTGCTGTCAGTGTGTGTGTATGCACAACAGACTGATGTATTTCAGTCTGGAGTCATAGAGAAAGCCATTAACAATACATGTATATTCTATAGAAAGGCATTGAAATGCAATGACACTGTGGTGATTTAGCAGTGTAACAGGTTGATACCACATTGCCATGGCTTCTGTAAGACCAGCAGCATAGAACCACCAATGAAATGGAGTCTAGTATAAGTGAAAGGAGATTGTAAGTGTAACCAGCCACTAGTTTGAAACACTGAGAGTTTGATTGCTAGTGAGAAACCTAGATGTGGTGTCTGTGTGTGTGTGTCTGTGTGCTTGGGAGCATGCGTTACTACCCTGACTGTGGGAGCACGATCCAGGAGACTCCTTAAAGACTTGGCACCGTGCCAATCCGGAGGAATCGACGTGAACGCAGTTAAAAGGGGGGGAAGGGGGAGTCAATGAACAAGCTTTGCTCCAAATTGGTGTATTACAGCTGCCCTTTGGCAATGACTCCCAATAGAGGGGACTGTGGGTGTTTTGGGGGCGAGGGGGGGTTGGGGCGCTAGGTTGTGGGAACCCATTGCTCCAGGGCTTCTTTCTCCTTCTCCTCCTCTGAATAGTGCCACACTCTCTGAACAGTGAACCTGCAGCTATATCACAGTCCCACTGGGTTCACTTTCTATTTCACATTCCAATCAATGGAGCCCTTTAATTGGCTTCCCCAAGGACAAGCTGCATGTTGTCCTTTTGACAGTTTACATCCATGTTAATGACTGTTGTGTCTGAAGCAGAGTAGGCCCATACCTTCACTGTGTTGTTGTGATGGTGTATGGCTGAAGAGTGGCGGGGACAATGACGTCACTGATGATGAGGTCATATTGACAGGTAAAGTAGGGGGAGGGCTTGACAATTACAGAGCTGACCGTTTGATGCCCCTCTCTCTTCTCTCTCCCCCTCCCTCTCCCTCTCTCTCTTTCTTCTCTCTCTCTCTCTCTCTCTCTCTCTCTCTCTCTCTCTCTCTCTCTCTCTCTCTCTCTCTCTCTCTCTCTCTCTCTCTCTCTCTCTCTCCTCTCTCTCTCCTCCCTCTCTCTCTCACTCCCTCCTCTCTCCTCTCTCCCTGCTCTCTCCCTGCTCTCTCTCTCCCTCCTCTCTCTCTTCTTTCTCTCTCCCCTCTCTCTCTTCTCTCTCTCTCTCCTCTCTCTCTCGCTCTCTCTCTTTCCTAGTTATAGCTGGTTATAAAGTCCGCTCCTTTTTTATATTAAACAGGATATGGGCAGTGCTGAAAATGAAGTGTTACTGGGCAGGAGCATGGAAGAGACCATGGCCAACCGTGAGGACAACCACAGGCTCTTCTAATGACCCTCAAATTACTACCTTCCCCTCTGAGCCTGCCACTGTGTGTGTGTGTGTGTGTGTGTGTGTGTGTGTGTGTGTGTGTGTGCGTGTGCGTGTGCGTGTGCGTGTGCGTGTGTGTACACTACTGGTCAAAAGTTTTAGAACACCTTTTTTTTTGTAAACTATTTTCTACATTGTAGTAGTAACCAAAAAAGTGTTAAACAAATAAAAATAAAAATAGAAATGTCCTCTTACTGTCAACTGCATTTATTTTCAGCAAACTTGATGTGTAAATATTTGTATGAACATAAACAAGATTCAACAACTGAGACATAAACTGAACAAGTTCCACAGGCAGACTAACAGAAATGGAATAATGTGTCCCTGAACAAAGGGGGGTCAAAATCAAAAGTAACAGTCAGTATCTGGTGTGGCCATCAGCTGCATTAAGTACTGCAGTGCATCTCCTCCTCATGGACTGCACCAGATTTGTCAGTTCTTGCTGTGAGATGTTACCCCACTCTTCCACCAAGGCACCTGCAAGTTCCCGGACATATATGGGGGGAATGGCCCTAGCCCTCACCGTCCGATCCAACAGGTCCCAGATGTGCTCAATGGGATTGAGATCCAGGCTCTTGGCTGGCCATGGCAGAACACTGACATTCCTGTCTTGCAGGAAATCACGCACAGAACGAGCAGTATGGCTGGTGGCATTGTCATGCTGGAGAGTCATGTCAGGATGAGCCTGCAGGAAGAGTACCACATGAGGGATGAGGATGTCTTCCCTGTAACGCACAGCGTTGAGATTGCCTTTTTTTGCTGAGTTTATATTTTATATTTGAGATTCTTTAAAGTAGCCCCCCTTTGCCTCGATGGCAGCTTTGCACACTCTTGGTATTCTCTCAACCAGCTTCATGAGGTAGTCACCTGGAATGCATTTCAATTAACAGGTGTGCCTTCTTCAAAGTTAATTTGTGGAATTTTTTCCCTTCTTAATGCGTTTGAGCCAATCAGTTGTGTTGTGACAAGGTAGGGGTGGTATACAGAAGATAGCCCTATTTGGTTAAAGACCAAGTCCATATTATGGCAAGAACAGTTCAAATAAGCAAAGAGAAATTACAGTCCATCATTACTTTAAGACATGAAGGTCAGTCAATACGGAACATTTCAAGAACTTTGAAAGTTTCTTGAAGTGCAGTCGCAAAATCCATCAAGTGCTATGATGAAACTGGCTCTCTTGAGGACCACCACAGGAAAGGAAGACCCAGAGTTACCTCTGCTGCAGAGGAAAAGTTAATTAGAGTTACCAGCCTCAGAAATTGCAGCCCAAATAAATGCTTCACAGACACATCAACAGACACATCTCAACATCAACTGTTCAGAGGAGACTGTGTAAATCAAGCCTTCATACTTGAGTTGCTGCAAAGAAACCACTACTAAAGGACACCAATAAGGAGAAGAGACTTGCTTGGGCCAAGAAACAAGAGCAATGAACATTAGACCAGTGGAGATTTGTCCTTTGGTCTGGAGTCCAAATTGGAGAATTTTTGTTCCAACCGCGTGGGTGAACAGATGATCTCTGCATGTGTATTTCCCACCGTAAAGCATGGAGGAGGAGGTGTTTTGGTGTGGGGGTGCTTTGCTGGTGACACTGTCTGTGATGGAGTGCTGCATCAGATGACCTGGCTTCCACAATCCCCTGACCTCAGCCCAATTGAGATGGTTTGGGATGAGTCGGACCGCAGAGTGAAGGAAAAGCAGCCAACAAGTTCTCAGCATATGTGGGAACTCCTTCAAGACTGTTGGAAAAGCATTCCAGGTGAAGCTGGGTGAGAGAATGCTAAGAGTGTACAAAGCTGTCATCAAGGCAAATGGTGCCTATTTGAAGAATCTCAAATATTAAATATATTTAGATTTGTTTAACACTTTTTTGGTTACTACATGATTCCATATGTGTTATTTCATAGTTTTGATGTCTTCCCTATTATTCTACAATGTAGAAAATAGTAAAAATAAAGAAAAAAACGTTTAATGAGTAGGTATTCCGGAAAAAAAAATTGGTAGTGTATGTGAGTGTGTTTGCATGCATGCTCTCTCCTCAGTCCTCTATCTAGCGTCTGTGCACTGTGAGTCAGTATCTGTGGCGCCATGGTGATGGTCTGAATAATGTGTCATTTACTAAGCCCCCTCCCCTTCCCCCTGGTCTGGGGTGATGGAACACTCCGCCGTGTGATGTTCACAAGTCACGCGACGCTGAGGTCACCTGTGCTCCACTCCACTCCTTGCCTGGTACACACCTGTGTGTGTGTGTGTGTGTGTGTGTGTGTGTGTGTGTGTGTGTGTGTGTGTGTGTGTGTGTGTGTGTGTGTGTGTGTGTGTGTGTGTGTGTGTGTGTGTGTGTGTGTGTGTGTGTGTGTGTGTGTGTGTGTGTATGTGTGTGTAATCATGGCAACATAAGGGTTGCAGAGCGAGTGATTGCGGGGGATGACTCGTAGCGTGGGTGATGACTGATTACAGAGTGACCCTCTGAACGTAGCAGCTACCATCCCTCTATTATACACACATACACTGATATACATACACACACACTTACTTTACACACATACACACATTCCTACCTAACTGCAGGCTTCTCAGTTTCTCCGATAACCATATTGCTCCAAAGGGCCTCATTCTGATAACTCCCTCCTCCTCCTCTGTAACACTCTGTAATACTCCACGGTCCTCCTCCTCTGTAATCTACTCCATGGTCCTTCCCCTCTGTAATCTACTCCACAGTCCTCCCCCTCTGTAACGGTCCTCCTCCTCTGTAATGTACTCCAATGGTCCTCCCCCTCTGTAACACTCCATGGTCCTCCTGCTCTGTAATCTACTCCATGGTCCTCCCCCTCTGTAATCTACTCCACGCCCCCCCCCCCCCCCCCCCCCCCTCTGTAACACCCTATGGTCCTCCTCCTCTGTAATCTACTCCACGGTCCTCCCCCTCTGTAATCTACTCCATGGTCCTCCTCCTCTGTAATCTACTCCACGGTCCCCCTCTGTAATCTACTCCACGGTCCTCCCCCTCTGTAACACTCCATGGTCCTCCTCCTCTGTAATCTACTCCACGGTCCCCCTCTGTAATCTACTCCACGGTCCTCCCCCTCTGTAACACTCCATGGTCCTCCTGCTCTGTAATCTACTCCATGGTCCTCCCCCTCTGTAATCTACTCCACGCCCCCCCCCCCCCCCCCCCCCCCCCCTCTGTAACATTCCATGGTCCTCCTCCTCTGTAATCTACTCCACGGTCCTCCTCCTCTGTAATCTACTCCACGGTCCTCCCCCTCTGTAACACTCCATGGTCCTCCTCCTCTGTAATCTACTCCACGGTCCTCCTCCTCTGTAATCTACTCCATGGTCCTCCTCCTCTGTAATCTACTCCACGGTCCCCCTCTGTAATCTACTCCACGGTCCTCCACCTCTGTAACACTCCATGGTCCTCCTCCTCTGTAATCTACTCCACGGTCCTCCTCCTCTGTAACACTCCATGGTCCTCCTCCTCTATAATCTACTCCACGGTCCTCCCCCTCTGTAACACTCCATGGTCCTCCTCCTCTGTAATCTACTCCATGGTCCTCCTCCTCTGTAATACTCCATGGTCCTCCTCCTCTATAATCTACTCCACGGTCCTCCCCCTCTGTAACACTCCATGGTCCTCCTCCTCTGTAATCTACTCCATGGTCCTCCCCCTCTGTAATCTACTCCACGGTCCCCCTCTGTAATCTACTCCACGGTCCTCCTCCTCTGTAATCTACTCCACGGTCCTCCCCCTCGTCCCCAGTGCCCATCTTCCTTTAGACAGGCGTATTTTCATATTGGATTAATTACACACAGACTGGTGGGATGCTGTGGTTTAAAGGGGGGTTGGGGGAGGGGGGCATTTACAGGCTCCTAACCAACTGTGCTTTTTTCACGTTTTGTAACTAATTTTGTACATAATGTTTCTCATACCGTTGCTTCTACTGTCTCTTATGACCAAAGAAATGACTGTTTTGCTAATACAGACTGGAGTATGCTCCGTGATTCATCCAATGGAATTGAGGAGTATACCACATCAGTCACTGGCTTCATCAGTAAGTACATCAACGACGTCGTCCCCACAGTGACCGTACGTACATTTCCCAACCAGAAGCCATGGATTACAGGCAACATCTGCACCGAGCTAAAGGCTAGAGCTTACGCTTTTCAAGGAGCGGGACACTAATCTGGACCCTTATACGAAATCCCGCTATGCCCTCAGACGAACCATCAAACAGGCAAAGCGTCAGTACAGAACTAAGATTGAATCCTACTACACTGTCTCTGTCGCTCGTCGGATGTGGCAGGGCTTGTAAACTTTTACGGACTACAAAGGGACACCCAGTCGCGAGCTGCCTAGTGACGCGAGCCTACCAGACGAGCTAAATGCCTTTCATGCTTGCTTTGAGGCAAGCAACACTTAAGCATGCATGAGAGCACCAGCTGTTCCGGACAACTATGTGATCACGCTCTCCGCAGCCAATGGGAGCAAGACCTTTAAACAGGTCAACATTCACAAGGTCACAGGGCCAGACGGATTACCAGGACATGTACTCAAAGCATGCATGGACCAACTGGCAAGTGTCTTCACTGACATTTTCAACCTCTCCCTGGCCGAGTCTGTAATACCTACATGTTTCAAACAGACTACCATAGTCCCTGTGTCCAAGATAGCGAAGGTAACCTGCCTAAATGATTACCGTCCCGTAGCACTCACGTCAGTAGCCATGAAGTGCTTTGAAAGGCTGGTCATGGCTCACATCAACACCATCATGCCAGAAACCCTAGACCCACTCCAATTCGCATACCGCACCAACAGAACATAGATGACGCAATCTCAATCGCACTCCCCACTGCCCTTTCCCACCTGGACAAAAGGAACACCTATGTGAGAATGCTGTTCATTGACTACAGCTCAGTGTTCAACACCATAGTGACCACAAAGCTCATCACTAAGCTAAGGACCCTGGGACTTAACACCTCCCTCTGCAACTGGATCCTGGACTTCCTGACGGGCCGCCCTCATGTGGTAAGGGTAGGCAACAACACATCTACCACACTGATCCTCAACACTGGGGCCCCTCAGGTTTGCGTGCTCTGTCCCCTCCTGTACTCCCTGTTCACCCACGACTGCGTGGCCAAGCCCGACTCCAACACCGTCATTAAGTTTGCTGACGACACAACAGTGATAGGCCTGAACACCGACAACAATGAGACAGCCTATAGGGAGGAGGTCAGAGACCTGGCCGTGTGGTGCCAGGACAACAACCTCTCTCTCAATGTGAGCAAGACAAAGGAGCTGATCGTGGACTAAAGGAAAAGGAGGCCCCCATTAACATCGAAGGGACTGAAGTGGAGCGGGTCGAGATTTTCAAGTTCCTTGGTGTCCACATCACCAACAAATTATCATGGTCCAAACACACCAAGACAGATGTGAAGAAGGCACGACAACACCTTTTACCTGTCAGGAGACTGAAAAGATTTCTCATGGGTCTCCAGATCCTCAAAAAGTTCTACAGCTGCACCATCGAGACAGTCCTGACTGGTTGCATTACCACCTGGTATGGCAACTGCTCAGCATCTGACCGGGAGGCGCTACAGAGGGTAGTACGTACGGCCCAGTACATCACTGGGGCCAAGCTTCCTGACATCCAGGACCTATATACTAGGCGCTGTCAGAGGTAGGCCCAAAAAATTGTCAAAGACTCCAGTCACCCAAGTCATAGACTGTGCTCTGCTACCGCACAGCAAGCGGTACCGGAGCGCCAAGTCTAAGACCAAAAGGCTCCTTAACAGCTTCTACCCCCAAGACTGACTGCTGAACAACTAAACTAATCAAACGGCCACCCTGACTACTTACATTGAACCCCAGGGGGTATTGGTACTGGTACCCACTGTATATAGCCTCGTTATTGTTATGTACATTTCTTGTGTTACCTATTGCTAGTTTTAAAATGTTTTACTTTTGTTTATTTAGTAAATATTTTATTAACACTATTTCTTGAACTGCATTGTTGGTTAAGGGCTTGAAAGTAACCATTTCACGGTAAGGATCTGTTGTATACCTGTTGTATTCAGCGCATGTGACAAATATGATTTTATTTGGAGTAGAATAAATAGTATGGATATAGAGTGGGCTTAAAATCTAGGTGAAGGGTAACCCAATAGTGGCACTTACAGTTGGGCCCCAAATACCCCTGTGGCACACACACACACACACACACACACACACACACACACACACACACACACACACACACACACACACACACACACACACACACACACACACACACACACACACACACACACACACACACACACACACACACACACACACACACACACACACACACATACACACTCCCACGCTCCAGCAATCTCTTGCCCTTGAGTAAATTAAAGTTATCATTTTAGAATCTGTCTTGCCACTTTGACCCTGGGTTTTTAAACTTTAATTAGTTTTTTTCGGAGCCTGTCTCTTCCAATTACGCCACTCCATCTAGCCGCCATCACACAGCCGAGTAAGGGAAAGGGGAGGGAGGGGGAGCTAAATTGTTTTTGATTAACATTTAATTGACTACAATAAAGCTAGCTTTCTGAGTCAGAGTGTGTGAAAGAGAGACAGAGAGAGAGAAAGAAAAAGGGGACATTTGACTTTAATGAATGAGACATGACTTTGTGCTGCCATCATATCACAGAGAGAAAAAATATATGTTTGTTGTCGAAAAAATGGGTTTCTCTCTCTCTCCCTCACTCTCTCCCCTCCCACCCTTTTCTCTCTCTCTGACAGCAGCATGTGTGTTATCTGATGGGGGGTATCTGTTCCCAAGTGCTGCCGTAACTCATGTGGGACACCCTCCTGCGTCCCTCCACCATTCGCTCATCCATCCCAAGTGCAGGTTTTTCCAGATTGATTAAACCAGATTAAAATGAGATTATGCTAGATTAACAGTTTGGGCCCTCCATGTGGGAAGCCATGGCCTGAGCTAAATGTGTGTGTGTGTGTGTGTGTGTGTGTGTGTGTGTGTGTGTGTGTGTGTGTGTGTGTGTGTGTGTGTGTGTGTGTGTGTGTGTGTGTGTGTGTGTGTGTGTGTGTGTGTCAGACCTGGGTTGAAATACATGCTTATTTGAGTATCTGGTATTTAACATTTATTTTTTCTGTGCATTTGAGTATTTTCAAATGTATTGGAATGGTTATTTGTAAAAAATATATAAAAAATTGTCTACCTTCAAATTCTATTTCAGTAACCTGGGTTAAATACATGGGAGTGTTAAGTACACTTGTGTACTTCCAAATATTCCACTACTTGTCTTTTCAAATAAAGTATGTATGAATACTTACTTTGAATGTATTTGAAAGTAATTGAGATATTTGAAATGGTATTTGAACCCAGGTCTTGTGTGTGTCTGTGTCTGTGTGTCCGTCTGTGTCTGTGCCTGTGTGTGTCCGTGTCCGTCTGTGTCTGTGTGTACTCTACGGGGTTTAGGGTTAAGGTTAGAATTAGTGTTAGGGTTCGGGTTAGAATTAGGGTTAGGAGCTAGGGTTAGGGTTAGGGTTAGGAGCTAGGGTTAGGTTTAGAGTTAGGAGCTAGGGTTATGGTTAGGGTTAGGAGCTAGGGTTAGGTTTAGGTTTAGAGTTAGAGTTAGGAGCTAGGGTTATGGTTAAGGTTAGGAGCTACGGTTAGGTTTAGAGTTAGGAGCTAGGGTTAGGGTTAGGGTTAGGAGCTAGGGTTATGGTTAGGGTTAGGAGCTAGGGTTATGGTTAGGAGCTAGGGTTAGGTTTAGAGTTAGAGTTAGGAGCTAGGGTTATGGTTAGGGTTAGGAGCTAGGGTTATGGTTAGGGTTAGGAGCTAGGGTTATGGTTAGGAGCTAGGGTTAGGTTTAGAGTTAGAGTTAGGAGCTAGGGTTATGGTTAAGGTTAGGAGCTAGGGTTAGGTTTAGAGTTAGGAGCTAGGGTTAGGTTTAGGTTTAGAGTTAGGAGCTAGGGTTATGGTTAAGGTTTAGAGTTAGAGTTAGGAGCTAGGGTTATGGTTAGGGTTAGGAGCTAGGGTTAGGTTTAGGTTTAGAGTTAGAGTTAGGAGCTAGGGTTATGGTTAAGGTTAGGAGCTACGGTTAGGTTTAGAGTTAGGAGCTAGGGTTATGGTTAGGGTTAGGAGCTAGAGTTAGGTTTAGAGTTAGGAGCTAGGGTTATGGTTAGGGTTAGGAGCTAGGGTTATGGTTAGGGTTAGGAACTAGGGTTAGGTTTAGGGTTAGGAGCTAGGGTTATGGTTAGGGTTATGGGCTAGGGTTAGGTTTAGGGTTAGGAGCTAGAGTTAGGTTTAGGTTTAGGGTTAAGGTTATGATTTGGGGTTAAGATTAGTGTTAAGGTAATGTTACAGGTTAGGATTAGGGTTAGGGGTTGAATGGGACTGAATTTTGTGTCCCCACAAGGTTAGTTATACAAGATTGTGTTTGAGTGTGTGTGTGTGTGTGTGTGTGTGTGTGTGTGTGTGTGTGTGTGTGTGTGTGTGTGTGTGTGTGTGTGTGTGTGTGTGTGTGTGCGCGCGCGGGTGTGTGTGTGTGCGCGGGTGTGGGTGTGTGTGCTCGCCAAAGTCTGTATCTATATGGATTTGTCTCTGACCATATAGATTCATGATTGAGAGTTAACCAGAGTGGCCACGCTCCCAGATTTGTTATGCAAAAATAGGACAGAGTTCTATATCATGGTCCAAGGTTAGAATAGTTCATATCTGTTCTTAAAACGATAGAATGTTGATGTCTGTAATTATCTGCCTGTTAGAGAGCTCCAGGTTTACAGGAATGAGTTTGTTTCCCTCAGACCCACAGAGTGTTTCTCTGGTTTGGTGGTTGGGTGGGAGTCAGGGGGTCAGGGCCAGGGTTAGGGTCAGAGTTAGCTACAGACTGACTGGGCCTGTTCTTTAGCCATTGTTTTACGGCTGGCCCAGGGTCTGCTATACACCAGGCTCTCACCACTAATCCCCTCTCTTTATGAAGTCACCACTGTGTCCCAGGACATTGGGCTGGGCTGAGGGGAGGAGGTGGGGAGGCTCAGGGGATGAAGGAGGGCCATTGTGAAACCGTGCTCAGTCACTGAACACTAAGACAGAAAGAAGAGGCTTATATGGCAATGGATTTAGTTCTATCAAAGATGTGTGTGTGTGTGTGTGTGTGTGTGTGTGTGTGTGTGTGTGTGTGTGTGTGTGTGTGTGTGTGTGTGTGTGTGTGTGTGTGTGTGTGTGTGTGTGTGTGTAGCGTACGAAAGTAATGCAGTGGAAAGGTAAAGCAAAGTCTTTATTCTGTTCTTCATGGGTAATTTGCAAGTGTTTAACGTTTAACATGTACTCCACATGGGAAAATGCTTGGGGGTTAGTTTAGTGTATTCCATATATTGCGCTGTGGTTCAATGTAAACACAAAGAAAATGAGATCCAGACAAAAGCTGAAAGAATACCAATCAAGTTCCAGCACTCCTTTCCACATCACTTCTACTACCTTAGCGCACAGTATTATCAACCGGGAGAATCTTTCTTTCACTTTGCAATATTGGCTCCAACCTCTGGCTATGGAGTCATGATTTTTTAAATTTTACCAAAACATGTAGGCCAGTCCTTATTTCTGCACCCATCAGCTGAGGAACAGGGTTGTCCTGCTTAATCCTCTGGTTCCTTCGTCCCTCTCCGCTTCTCTTATCACTCAGTGTTTATGAGCCCTAAGTGCATCAGCGTTGGCCTCAATTCGAATTGAAGTCAGTCAATAATCGAAAAAAGGGCATTTATTTTCAATGACTTCTCAATAAACTGATAAGTAGGAGCTAATTAATCAAAAAATATTACATTTCAGAATTTTTAATTCAAACCACTTCTTGAATTCAATTCGAATTGAGCCCGACCCTGGAACACACCTCTGTGTTTTCACACCTGCCTGCTATGTGAGTGTCAGGTATGGGTCATTTAAGTGATAATGTCAGAGAAGCCGGTGTTTGAAGGATATATTTGCACGGGTGTTGTTAGGCCCAAGACAAAGTCGAGGTCCGGCAAACCGTGCCTATATATCCTCCATACACCGGCTTCGAGTGCATTATCACTTTGATACAACGGGTTACCAACATAAGCAAATAATGATTGACATATTTTAATTAAAAATGTTATTTTGATGAATTTATTAATACTATTTCATCCTTCCACAAGATATAGTCCTGACACAAATCTAGGGTTACTACCCAAGCCGGCTGGTCGTTCGTACTATCGGTTCGGTTGCCAGAGACACGATCCAGTTGCTCAGTCTTTTTGTTCTGTGTCTCTGTCGTTCGTTCTAAATGTTCCATTGCCATACTGGCTGGCAACACACGTATCCCTTGCTTGCTAGCTAGGCAACTACGGCTAGCTTACAGTCACGTCAAAATGTGCAGCCAGAATAAGTAGCTGCATTTGCAGTTTTCTAGTGACATTTATTTGGATACATCCATAACAATGAGTTAATAAGGCTCGAATTCACCTGGCATAGAAAATGTGCTCACTCATCAGGACACTGTTGTTCAGAGGATCTATCCAACAACACAACTAACACAATCATTTAAAACTGAAGCTGGAAAGACAGCAAACTAGCTGCACTTCGTTTCGTTTTACCTTTTTTCAATTGACATTTCTTTGTTATATCCATAAAAATGATGCCAGCTGATTCATGATTTCGACTGGCTGAGAAACGCTGCCTGCCAGTCTGTATCGTCCCAACTCCTGACACGTTCATTATTATGGGACAGCTGGAGATCAAATTTGAATTTTGAAACAATGTTGCAAATGTCGGAGAGAGAGACAGCAAGGTTTATACAAATCTCTGCTGGTGAAACAAAAAGCTAGTCTAAAAGAAATGTGAGATAATGTCAAGATGTTTTTTATAGTGGAGATCAAGTTTATAACTTCCCTGGCTGGGCTGATGAGACAGTGGATTGTGTAGTCAGATGGAACAGAGTAAATAGGCATTTTAACGTTAGCCAGTGGTTACTTGTGGAATAGACAATGTCTGGAATGCAGTTTTAACCAATCAGCATTTAGGATTAGGCCCATCTGTTGTATAACAAGATATAATGCCTGGATAGAGAGGAGAGGAGAGATATGGGCAAGTAATATAGTGAGCCCTATGAGGCTGGTTGCCTGACTGTGTTTGCTGACATTGCACAAACCCAGGGAAAGGTTTTGGATTTCCCTTTGACCTGGTAACTCAGAGATACAGTGGCAGGAAAAAGTATGTGAACCCTTTGGAATTACCTGGATTTCTGCATAAATTGGTCATAACATTTTATTTGATCTTCCTCTAAGTCACAACAATAGACACACAGTGTGCTTAAACTAATAGCACACTAATTATTGTAATTTTCTTGTCTATATTGAATACATCATTTAAACATTCACAATGTAGGTTGGAAAAAGTATGTGAACCCCTAGGCTAATGACTTCTCCAAAAGCTAATTAGAGCCAGGAGTCAGCTAACTTGGAGTCCAATCAATAAGACGAGATTGGAGATGTTGGTTAGAGCTGCCCTGCCCTATAAAAAACACTCACAAAATTTGAGTTTGCTATTCACAAGAAGCATTGTGATGTGAACCATGTCTCGAACAAAAGAGATCTCAGAAGACCTAAGATTACCAATTGTTGACTTGCATAAACATGGAAAGGGTTACAAAAGTATCTCTAAAAACCTTCATGTTCATCAGTCTACGGTAAGACAAATTGTCTATAAATGGAGAAAGTTCAGCACTGCTGCTACTCTCCCTAGGAGTGGCCGTCCTGCAAAGATGATTGCAAGAGCACAGCGCAGAATGCTCAATAAGGTTAAGAAGAATCATAGAGTGTCAGCTAGAGACTTACAGAAATCTCTGGAACATGCTATCATCTCTGTCGACTAGTTTGCAATACGTAAAACACTAAACAACAATGGTGTTCATGGGAGGACACCACGGAAGAAACCACTGCTATCAACAACAAAAAACATTGCTGCACGTCTGAAGTTCGCAAAAGAGCACCTGGATGTTCCACAGCGCTACTGGCAAAATATTCTGTGAACAGATTAAACTAAAGTTGAGTTGTTTGAAACGAACACTCAACACTATGTGTGGAGAATAAAATGCACAGCACAGCACAGCACAGCACACCAAAATCAAAACCTCATCCCAACTATAAAGTATGGTGGAGGGAGCATCATGGTTTGGGGCTGCTTTGCTGCCTCGGGGCCTGGACAGCTTGCTATCATCGACGGAAAAATGAATTCCCAAGTTTATCCAGACATTTTGCTGGAGATTGAAAGGCTATCTATCCGCCAGTTGAAGTTCAACCAAAGTCGGGTGATCCAACAGGACAACGACCCAAAACACAGAAGTAAATCAACAACAGAATGGCTTCAAAGAAGAAAATACGCCTTCTGGAGTGGCCCAGTCAGTCCTGACCTCAACCCGATTGAGATGCTGTGGCATGACCTCAAGAGAGCGGTTCACACCAGACATCCCAAGAATATTGCTGAACTGAAACAGTTTTGTAAAGAGGAATGGTCCAAAATTCCTTCTGACCGTTGTGCAGGTCTGATCGGCAACTACAGAAAATGTTTGGTTGTGGTTATTGCTGCCAAAGGAGGGTGAACCAGTTATTAAATCTAAGGGTTCACATACTTTTCCCACCCTGCACTGTGAATGTTTACACTGTGTGTTCAATAAAGACATGAAAACCTATAATTGTTAGTGTGTTATTAGTTTTAGCAGACTGTCTATTGTTGTGATTTAGATGAAGATCAGATCAAGTTATATGACCATTTTTTGCAGAAATCCAGGTAATTCCAAAGGGTTCACTTACTTTTTCTTGCCATTGTAGGTTCTGGCTTGATGTATGATAAGGTAGCTAGGCTGTGTAACCACTGGTCTAGGGTCAGACATGGTTTTGTTCCACTAATAGTTAAGTTTAGGAGAGGGGGGGGGGGGGTCACTACTACCTCAAGCACAATAGGCAAAACCAGGGAAACGTTTTAATTGACCATTTACCTAGTAACCCATAGAAAGGTTTGGGTCTGACCTTTAAAACCAGGATCATCTTTTGGTTTTACCACTATCCCCACACCATTGCCCCATCACTACTCAGTCAGGGAACTAAGGGCAACAGTGGAAGCGTCTCAGAGGAGGAAGGGGAGGACCATCCTCCTCAGTAAATCAAAAAATCTAAAACATTTAAAAAGTTATCATTTTTAGATAAAACTATACTAAATATAATCACGTCACCAAATAATTGATTAAAACACACTATTTTGCAATGAAGGTCTATAGTAGCCTCAAAAGCACTCTGTAGGGTAGCACCATGGTGTAGCCGGAGTACTGCTAGCTTCCGTCCTCCTCTGGGTACATTGAATTCAATACAAAACATAGGAGACTCATGGTTCTCACCCCCTTCCATAAACTTACACAGTAATTATGACAACTTACGGAGGATGTCCTCAAACCTATCAGAGCTCTTGCAGCATGAACTGACATGTTGTCCACCCAATCAAAGGATCAGAGAATGAATCTAGCAGAGGTGTGGACTCGAGTCACATGACTTGGACTCGAGTCAGACTCGAGTCACAAATATGATGACTTGCAACTCGACTTTGACTTTACACCAATGACTCGTGACTTGACTTGGACTTGAGCCTTATGACTCGACCTGGCTTGATACCCTCCCCAAGCCCAAATATAAAAAATGATGCTATTTAAAAAAGTGTGCAGGCATAAACTTTTCATTTAACGGATTAAAGTTTGAATCGGACAGCAGCCAATCAAATTGTGCCAGCGGAGAAAAAGTTGAGCGTGGCAGTGCAGAGGAACTACGTTGTAGTCAACAAAAAACGTATTGCAACTTGCAAAACGTGTGGGAAGAAAATTACAGATGGAGGCGCAACAACTTCCAACTTTGTTCGACATTTGAAGCTGCACAAAGAACGGTAAGTCGTGGCTAATATAGCCAACAACTATATATAACTTTGCTAGTATAGCTTGTAGGCTAACATAACGTCGTTAAATCAATGAGCCTCCACACAGTCAGCCAGCGCGGGAATGTGATCATTGCACTCAAGATTGAGACCAGGAAAGATTGTGCTACTGCCCCGCTCAATTATTTTTTATATGCTTACAGATTTGAACAATACCAGATGAACAAAAGTGTCACAAGTGAACTACAACAGTCTCCAATCTCACAGTTCATGGAGACCCGTGTAGGGCAGTACAGCAGGAATCATCCACAGCAGAAAGCTATCAACAATGCAATACTGTCCCACCTGGTTATCGATTGCAACTTGCCTCTGGAAAACAAGAGTTTTGGTCACTTCCTGTCAGTGGTTGACAGTAAGTACAGCCCAGTGTGTCACAGAACATTGACATCAAAAGTAGAGAACCTCGCTACAGAGAGACGTCAGTGGAGCAACACAGACCATGTTTCAGTCACAGTGGACATTTGGTCCGACCGAAAGATGAGGGGGTTCCTTGGTGTCACTGTGCACTGTATGGAGAAAGATGAGGGGGTTCCTTGGTGTCACTGTGCACTGTATGGAGAAAGATGGAGAGAGGATACAGCTCAAGTCCCATCTCTTGGCCTGTGACCGTTTTAAAGGCCCACACACGGCCAAAGAATCTGTGAGCAGTTTGAGGCCATATGTGGTATCATCAGTGACAATGCTGCCAACATGAGAAAAGCATTCACGGTGTGCTTCCCCACTGAACAAGAAGATGAAGTACATGACGAAGATCACCTTGACGACCCAGAGCTCTGGAATGACCTAACCCTGGAAGACCAGCAAACAGTGGATGCTGCTATTGCAAAAAACCAGTGCTTGCAGTGTTTTGCCCACACTCTCTAGCTGGTGGTGGGAGATGGCATGAAGGAAACAAAAGTGATGACTCCTTCTCTTTCAAAGTTATCAAAAATCAGCTCACTGCTACATACAAGCACTACATTCAAAGACGTGTTTGAGGCTGAATTTGGGGAAGAGGCATCCCTGCTGCTGTCAGCACAGCATGGAACTCAACACTGAGACAAGTGAAGGCAGTTATCCAATGTGACCATCTAAAGCTCAGTCATGTTCTAGAAAAGGCTGGGCACAAGGAGTTGTTGTTCATAGTACGGGAGTGGAATAAGTTGAAGGAGTTGGTGGACATCATGAAGCCATTTGGAGAAGCACCAGATATGACACAGGGGGAGAAGATAGTCACAATCAGTTCTGTTGTTCCCTCGGTCCCTGAATCCCCACCTGGAGCAGCGGAAGCATCAAGTCCATTTCCTGAGCGGCCTGGTCAGAAGTCTCCAGGCATCTATGAACAAAAAGATTTCTTGGAATTTTCATCAATGTGAAAATGGCCAGAACACAAGATGGAATCACTGCCCCCTTTTCCTATCCAGTCTACCTCAAAGCAGCTGCCTTGGATCCAGATTTTTCTCTGATGTGGTGGAGCACCATGTGCTGGTCAAGGAGGAGGTGGCACAAATAGTGAAATGTAAATATTATTGAGTTTAATGTAACTTTTTCTCATAATTTAATCCAATTGACAGCAACAATAATACTTTTTCAGTTTATCCCACTGCATCACCAATACTCTAATACCGGCCTTTTTGTTTCTGCTATGCTTTTACATGTTTTGCCAGAACTGATTCTGCAAGAAGCTACAGGGACTGAGCAAGCTGTGCCTTTTGTTGATGAGAAAGAGCGAGAGGACCATAGTCTTGGACAAGAAGAAGGGCTGTTTGCAGCATACTGTAAGAGGCAGAAGAAAGCTGTTGAGACCACTCCAGCTAAGTCACTACCTTGACATATGCGAAGGACAGAATGCCCTCTTGTTCTGGGCAATGAACAGGAAGGCTCTTCCTTCACTGTCCCGGGTGGCCATCAGTGTCTTGGCAGTGCCTGCGTCCAGTGCTCCGGTGGAGCGTGTCTTCAGCCATGGTGGCATCATACTGCGGCCTCATCGTGCACAAATGACTGACAGACTTTTATCGAATTTGGTCTTTTGCAAATGAAATGCATCATAGGGCCCTGAGATAAGAGAAAAAATGTAACTGTTTATGCATTACACACACACGTAGTCTCCATGTTCAGGTTTTATCTCCCATCTTTGGGATCTGGATTGTTTTCTCAGACATTCAGGCCAGTGTTCAAATTGTAGGCCTACTTGAAGTTCAGTAGCAGTTGTTTTGATGTACCTTTTAATAAATGATTGTAACTTCATGGCAGGATTGTTTTAGGTGTCTAGAGTATATCGAGAGAGAGAGAGAGAGAGAGAGAGAGAGAGAGCTCCCAATGTATTTCCATGGAAGTATATAGTTTATTTGGAAAGTAATAAATATATATATCGTTAAAAGCATTCAGGATTTGCGTAAATGTAATATACTATTACTCTTGTTAAATATGAAATGGTATTACATTTGGTGAAGAGCACATTATGACTTGTTTAGGACTCGAAACTCAAAGTTTAGGACTTGAGACTTGACTTGAGACTTGACTCGGACTTGCCTGTCTTGACTTGGGACTTGACTTGGGACTTGAGTGCTAAGACTTGAGACTTACTTGTGACTTGTAAAAGGATGACTTGGTCCCACCTCTGGAATCTAGTACTGAAAGCATAGGCTAGGGCTAGCTAGCACTGCAGTGCATAACATGTGGTGTAAGTGTTAAACTGATTACTGACTGTACACTGTAACGTTACTGCATGAATGTAGCAGGTTTACTAACGAGTTAGTTCTATTAGCTATCTTGACTATGACGTTACTTTAGCTAATATGGTGACACCGATGTAGGCTGTGTGTAGTGGTTAGGATATGGGTTAGCTTGGAAAAAAATGTTTCGCCTCGTCACATACAGCTGATGTGTTGTGCATTTGTAACGGATGTGAAATGGCTAGCTAGTTAGCGGTGGTGCGCGCTAATAGCGATTCAATCGGTTACGTCACTCGCTTTGAGACCTTGAAGTAGTGGTTCCCCTTGCTCTGCAAGGGCCGCGGCTTTTGTGGAGCGATGGGTAACGACGCTTCGTGGGTGACTGTTGTTGATGTGTGCAGAGGGTCCCTGGTTCGCGCCCGGGTCGGGGCGAGGGGACGGTCTAAAGTCATACTGTTACATATTGAAGTCCACAAGCAAAGGGAAGAGGTGAGAGGAGGAGAGTGCATAGATGCGAGAAGGAATACAACGTGGCTGCAATGAAAGTGAATTGTGTTTACGCATGATCAGGGGTGTATTCATTTAGCCGATTCTGTTGAAAAGCGTTTCTTAAACGGAAGCAAACATACCTGAATTTGTCCAATAGAAATTCTCGTTTGCAACTGTTGGACTAATGATTACACCCAAATCAGCTACTGTATATGCAAGAGTGTGCAAGGCGGTACTGAATGTGTCACTGTCGGTCACCTTAAATAATTCTCTCGACCTGTGTGCACCTACGTTGTAAACTTTTATTCATATGCTAGGTTGTAGAAACCTCATGATGGGTATAGGGAAAATTTGAGTATCATGTAGTAGCCTAAACCTATCGATGTTACATTAATAGATTTGATGAATTGGAGAGTGGTTAATTCGTTTGACCTAGGTCAAGCCATAGGACTGTATGTGTTCTGCAGTGTTCTAGGCCGGAGACCATGAATAGACTGTAATATTGTGAATAGTACAAGGTTTCTCAAAGACAGATTATAGTTGAGTTTTAATACTCTCTCTATACTTTTCTCTTTCTACTTCTCTCTCTCTCTACTTTTTATTACATGCTATGCTGTTTTTCATCTGACACGGGTGGCTGGACAGGGAGAGAGGAAAGCTCTGTAGAGCGTGTGTGTATTGATGTGTGTGTGTGTGTGTGTGTGTATTGATGTGTGTGTGTGTGTGTGTGTATTGATGTGTGTGTGTGTGTGTGTGTGTGTGTGTATTGATGTGTGTGTGTGTGTGTGTATTGATGTGTGTGTGTGTGGTTCATTGCTTATGGGGGCATGAAATCGCTCCACAGCCCCAAGGCACATTGGGAGCTGCTCTACCCAGACACAGAGCCTTCCACTCTATCTGTTTTACACACACACACACATGCACGCACGTACGCACGCACACACACACACACTGCATCTCTCTCTATCTTTCTCTCTCTTTCTCTTTCTCTCTCTCTCTCTCTCTTTCTCTCTCTCTTCCCATCTCTCATGTCGTGTCTGTCTTCATAATTCTATGGGTTTATGTTATAGTCCAGTTCCAGTGGGACATTTGAGTGTGTACTCATTGTCATTTACTATCCCAGGACCACTATCCCTACAAGGAAGTCATTTGTCAATCAAACAGGTACTGCTGGAGAGGGTAATTTTACTCTCTCCCTTCTCCCTTTTTTTCTTTTCCTTTCTTTTGATGTGTGGAGGACCAGTTCTCTGTGACATGGGGTGACTCTCACTCCCCCTGTTGTCTCTCTTACTCCCCCGTTCTCTCTCTCGCTGTGATCTTATGAGCTGAGTGTCCAGACTCCAGGGAGACCAGCATACATGTGCTCTCCTACAGAGCAAAGCAGAGCAGGGCTGAGCAGGGCAGGGGGGAGCAGCAGGGGGGACAGATCAGGGGAGAGAAGAGGAGAAGAAAAGATTGGGGGTAGGGAAAAACAGAGTAGGGTCTACAGGAAGAACAGTAGACTGTTGTTAGGCCAGCTTGTCTACTGTCCCGGTAATACCAATGCTTCTCTAGTGGACACAGATGGGACCATCTGTTGCTATCTATCGCTCTATCTATTTGCTACACTGGAACAAACTGTTTTATAGTAGTGATGTTTTTTTTACCATGATACAGAAGCTTGCGTTTACATTTATATTTTAGTCATTTAGCAGAAGCTCTTATCCAGAAATGAGATTGCCACTGTGTTCTGCAGGGCCCTCCCACAGAAAAAATACTACAGTTTACTATAGAACACTATAGTACTTACTATAGAATTCTGTAGTAAACTATAGTATGCTGTAGAATACTATACCATGCAATGTAGTATCCTTCGATCATGTGTAGTACTTGATGTATAATTTCTTAGTGTTTCTTAGAGCAGAAGCTCAGTCCTACCTACCTACAGGTCATGGAAAATGCTCTTTTAGTGTTTCTCCAGTAGGTTTCCTGAAGGAGAAAGCCTCCATTTCTATGTCAAAGATAATAAAATAAAAACACTTTAGTAAATACAACAGTAATGTCCCCAAAAACACTCCATTAAATACAGCAGTATACTATAGTCTGCAAAAACACTACAGTAAATACTACAGTAATGTCCCCAAAAACACTCCATTAAATACAGCAGTATACTATAGTCTGCAAAAACACTACAGTAAATACTACAGTATATCGTACTTCATTCCGCAAAAACACTACAGTAAATACACCAGTATACTACAGTCCACAGAAACACTACAGTTAATACTACAGTATACAGTACTACAGTCTGCAAAAGCACTACAATAATTTCTATAGTATATACTACTCTTTTTTTCCTACATTATTTATACTATAGTAAGCTATACATACTACAGTGTACTACAGTAAATACTGCAGTATTCTTTAGTCCGCAAAAACACTACAGTGAATACTACAGTATAGTATTCCTACCATAGTATACACTATAGTCTTTTTTATTGTGGGCCTCCACACACAGAGATGAGATTACCACAGTGTTCTATAGGGCCCTCCACACACAGAGACGAGGTGTTCTGTAGGGCCCTCCAAACACAGAGACGAGATGTTCTGTAGGGCCCTCCATACACAGAGACGAGGTGTTCTGTAGGGCCCTCCATACACAGAGACGAGGTGTTCTGCAGGGCCCTCCAAACACAGAGACGAGATGTTCTGAAGGGCCCTCCAAACACAGAGACGAGGTGTTCTGTAGGGCCCTCCATACACAGAGACGAGGTGTTCTGTAGGGCCCTCCACACACAGAGACCAGATGTTCTGTAGGGCCCTCCACACAGAGAGACGAGGTGTTCTGTAGGGCCCTCCACACACAGAGAAGAGGTGTTCTATAGGGCCCTCCACACACAGAGACGAGGTGTTCTGTAGGGCCCTCCACACGTAGAGACGAGGTGTTCTGTAGGGCCCTCCAAACACAGAGACGAGGTGTTCTGTAGGGCCCTCCACACACAGAGACGAGATGTTCTGTAGGGCCCTCCACACACAGAGACGAGGTGTTCTGTAGGGCCCTCCATACACAGAGACG
>NC_052330.1:26336336-26353836 GCF_016432855.1 Salvelinus namaycush
GGTATTACAGGATGCTTCTGCTTAAAGGGAGGTTGGGTTTAGTGGTATTACAGGATGCTTCTGCTTAAAGGGAGGTTGGGTTTAGTGGTATTACAGGATGCTTCTGCTTAAAGGGAGGTTGGGTTTAGTGGTATTACAGGATGCTTCTGCTTAAAGTGAGGTTGGGTTTAGTGGTATTACAGGATGCTTCTGCTTAAAGGGAGGTTGGGTTTAGTGGTATTACAGGATGCTTCTGCTTAAAGGAAGGCTGGGTTTAGTGGTATTACAGGATGCTTCTGCTTTAAGGGAGGTTGGGTTTAGTGGTATTACAGGATGCTTCTGCTTTAAGGGAGGTTGGGTTTAGTGGTATTACAGGATGCTTCTGCTTAAAGGAAGGCTGGGTTTAGTGGTATTACAGGATGCTTCTGCTTTAAGGGAGGTTGGGTTTAGTGGTATTACAGGATGCTTCTGCTTAAAGGGAGGTTGGGTTTAGTGGTATTACAGGATGCTTCTGCTTAAAGGGAGGTTGGGTTTAGTGGTATTACAGGATGCTTCTGCTTAAAGAGAGGTTGGGTTTAGTGGTATTACAGGATGCTTCTGCTTAAAGGAAGGCTGGGTTTAGTGGTATTACAGGATGCTTCTGCTTTAAGGGAGGTTGGGTTTAGTGGTATTACAGGATGCTTCTGCTTAAAGGGAGGTTGGGTTTAGTGGTATTACAGGATGCTTCTGCTTAAAGGAAGGCTGGGTTTAGTGGTATTACAGGATGCTTCTGCTTAAAGGGAGGTTGGGTTTAGTGGTATTACAGGATGCTTCTGCTTAAAGGGAGGTTGGGTTTAGTGGTATTACAGGATGCTTCTGCTTAAAGGAAGGCTGGGTTTAGTGGTATTACAGGATGCTTCTGCTTTAAGGGAGGTTGGGTTTAGTGGTATTACAGGATGCTTCTGCTTTAAGGGAGGTTGGGTTTAGTGGTATTACAGGATGCTTCTGCTTTAAGGGAGGTTGGGTTTAGTAGTATTACAGGATGCTTCTGTTTAAAGGGAGGTTGGGTTTAGTGGTATTACAGGATGCTTCTGCTTAAAGGAAGGCTGGGTTTAGTGGTATTACAGGATGCTTCTGCTTTAAGGGAGGTTGGGTTTAGTGGTATTACAGGATGCTTCTGCTTAAAGGGAGGTTGGGTTTAGTGGTATTACAGGATGCTTCTGCTTAAAGGGAGGTTGGGTTTAGTGGTATTACAGGATGCTTCTGCTTAAAGGGAGGTTGGGTTTAGTGGTATTACAGGATGCTTCTGCTTAAAGGAAGGCTGGGTTTAGTGGTATTACAGGATGCTTCTGCTTAAAGGAAGGCTGGGTTTAGTGGTATTACAGGATGCTTCTGCTTAAAGGGAGGTTGGGTTTAGTGGTATTACAGGATGCTTCTGCTTAAAGGGAGGTTGGGTTTAGTGGTATTACAGGATGCTTCTGCTTTAAGGGAGGTTGGGTTTAGTGGTATTACAGGATGCTTCTGCTTAAAGGGAGGTTGGGTTTAGTGGTATTACAGGATGCTTCTGCTTTAAGGGAGGTTGGGTTTAGTGGTGTTACAGGATGCTTCTGCTTAAAGGGAGGTTGGGTTTAGTGGTATTACAGGATGCTTCTGCTTAAAGGAAGGTTGGGTTTAGTGGTATTACAGGATGCTTCTGCTTTAAGGGAGGTTGGGTTTAGTGGTGTTACAGGATGCTTCTGCTTAAAGGGAGGTTGGGTTTAGTGGTATTACAGGATGCTTCTGCTTTAAGGGAGGTTGGGTTTAGTGGTATTACAGGATGCTTCTGCTTAAAGGGAGGTTGGGTTTAGTGGTATTACAGGATGCTTCTGCTTTAAGGGAGGTTGGGTTTAGTGGTATTACAGGATGCTTCTGCTTAAAGGGAGGTTGGGTTTAGTGGTATTACAGGATGCTTCTGCTTTAAGGGAGGTTGGGTTTAGTGGTATTACAGGATGCTTCTGCTTTAACTTCTTAGCGCTAGGGGTCAGATTTACCCAACGTAAACGGAACTTTTCTCTGGCCCAGATCTTAGAATATGCATATAATTTACAGATTAGGATAGAAAACACTCCAAAGTTTCCAAAACTGTCAAAATATTGTCTGTGAGAAAAATAATACTTATTCTGCAAGCGAAATCCTGAGAAAAATTAACCCGGAAGTGATATATATATTTTTTTAAACGTTGTTTCCTGGCCTGTCTAACCTCCATTTAAAGGGGTATCAACCAGATTCTTTTTCCAATGGCTTCCTCAGGCTGTGACCAGGCTTTAGACATAGTTTCAGGTTTTTATTTTGAAAAATGAGCGAGATGTTTCAAAAGAGGTCAGGTGTCCTCTGAATACTTCCTGCGCACGCGGGAGGAGCTCACCATTTTCCTTTTCTCTCTTAATGAATAGGTTATGCTCCGGTTGAAATATTATCGATTATGTTTGTTAAAGACAACCTGAGATTTGATTATAAAAAACATTTGAAATGTTTCGACGACCATTTCGGCTACTTTTTGGGAATTGTCGAACGGAACACGGCTTTTGTTTTCTCAAAATATTGCGCAACCCAAATGGCGTTTTTTTGTGATAAAAGTAATATTTCTCGAACAAAAATAACATTTGTTGTGTAACTGGGAGTCTCGTGAGTGGAAACACCCGAAGATTATCAAAGGTAAATGATTAATTTGATTGCTTTTCTTACTTTCGTGACCAAGCTAACCAAGCTAATATAAGGCTAAGCTGTTATAGCATTGAAAGCTACACTCACAAAAGCTTGGATTTCTTTCGCTGTAAAATATATTTTCAAAATCTGACACGATAGGTGGATTAACAACAAGCTAAGCTGTGTTTTGGTATATTTCACTTGTGATTGCATGATTATAAATATTTTTAGTAATATTTATGCATTTGGCGCCCTGCAATTCTAGCGGTTGTTTTGGAAAGTGATCCCGTACTAGGGATGCGTAGCGCAGAGAAGGTGCTTCTGCTTAAAGGGAGGTTGGGTTTAGTGGTATTGAAGGATCTCATGCTTGGTGGAGAGTGTGCAAGGAAAGAGGGAGATGGGGAGAGAGGGGTTTTGAAGTGATGTTATTGGGTGATAGTGCCACCCCTGACACTTCTGATGGGCCCCAGCGTGACCTTTTAGTTCCCTCCATAGCAGTCGGTCTGTGGTGGTTTCACAGCATTCAGGTGGGTGTGTGTGGCTACTGGGTAGAGTGTGCCATGCAAGTCAGAGCCAGCGGGCTGTTTGATGAATGCTCTGATCTGACTGATCTGTGTGCAGTATGTCTGTCTGAAGCTCTCTCTCTGTAAAAATACTATACTGTGGTATAAATAGTATAGTATTCACTGTTGTGTTTTTGCAGACTTTACTGTAGTATTCACTGTAGTGTTTTTGCAGTTAAATGTAGTAAAATAAATTGTATATACTACAGTAATTCATGTAGTGTTTTTGCAGATTTTAGTATACTGTAGTATTTACTGTAGTACTTTAGCAGAAATGACTATAGTGTTTTTTAAAATTATCTTTGAAGAAAGCTATTGGAGAAATAGTAAAAGAGCAGATTTTCCATAACCTGTAGGTAGGTAAGTCTGGGGTCTGAAGGTCTGGGGTCTAAAGGGAACACAATATATGCTCTATACTTGCCATGTATTGTAGGTTTCTCACATATGGGTGGCACAAATTGAGATATGGGGGAGGGGAATGGGAAGGGTATATGCAAATTGAATTCTGTAGTATTTCCTATAGTTAAAAAACTGGAGTGTTTTTGCTGACATTAATGTAGTATTTACTTCAGGGTTTTTTTTCAGAGAATTTTGTAGTATTTACTATAATATTCTACAGTATATTTCAACCTTCTATAGTAAGTACTACACATGATCGAGGGATACTACAGTGTGTAGTATAGTATTCTACAGTATACTACAGTTTACTACAGAATTCTACAGTAAGCACTATAGTGTTCTATAGTAAACTGTAGTATTTGTTCATGTGGGTCTCTCTCTCACTCTCTCTTTCTCAATTCAATTCACTTTAAGGGCTTTATTGGCATGGGAAACGTATGTAACATTGTCAAAGCAAGTGAACTAGATAATAAACAATAATGTTCCAAAAGAATAAACACATTACAAATGTCAAAAAGGGAAAATTACAAAAGGGAAAATAAATAAACATAAATATGGGTTGTATTTACAATGGCATTTGTTCTTCACTGGTTTCCCTTATCTTGTGGCAACAGATCACAAATATTGCTGCTGTGACGGCACACTGTGGTATTTCACCCAATAGATATGAGAAATCTTTCCTTAAGTTTGTGTCAGTCACAGTGGTCAGGTATTCTGCCTCTGTGCACTCTCTGTTTTGGGCCAAACAGCATTCTAGTTTGCTCAGTTTTTTTGTTAATTCTTTCCAATATGTCAGATAATTATCTTTTTGTTTTCTCATTATTTGGTTGGGTCTAATTGTGTTGCTGTCATTGGAGCTCTGTTGGGTCTGTTTGTGTTTGTGAACAGAGCCCCAGGACCAGCTTGCTTTGGGGACTCTTCTCTGGATTCTCTGGATTCATCTATCTGTAGGTGATGGCTTTGTTATATGAGGTTTGGGAATTTCTTCCTTTAGGGTTTGGCCCGGGGTAGACCGTCATTGTAAATAAGAATTTGTTCTTAGTTAAATAAAAATGTATTAAAATAGGTGGTTGTATAATTTAACATTTTTGGGGGGGATTTTGATAATTACCGTGTATCGGCCTAATTCTGCTCTGCATGCATTATTTGGTGTTTTACATTGTACACAGAGGATATTTTTGCAGAATTCTGCATGCAGTCTCAATTTGGTGTTTGTCCCATTTTGTGAATTCTTGGATGGTGAGCAGACCCCAGACCTCACGACCATAAAAGGCAATATGTTCTATAACTGATACAAGTCTTTTTTGCCAGATTCTAATTGGTATGTCGAATTTAATGTTCCTTTCGATGGCATAGAAGGCCCTTCTAGCCTTGTCTCTCAGATCGTTTACAGCTTTGTCGAAGTTACATGTGGCGCTGATGTTTAGGCCGAGGTATGTATAGTTTTTTCTGTTGCCTAGGGCAACGGTGTCTAGATGGAATTTGTATTTGTGGTCCTGTAACTGGACCTTTGTTGAAACACCATTATTACTGTCTTACTGAGATGTACTGTCAGGGCCCAGATCTGGCAGAATCTGTGTAGAATATCTAGGTGCTGATGTAGGCCCTCCTTGGTTGGAGACAGAAGCAC
Source organism: Salvelinus namaycush (assembly GCF_016432855.1). NCBI lineage: Eukaryota > Metazoa > Chordata > Actinopteri > Salmoniformes > Salmonidae > Salvelinus > Salvelinus namaycush. Next base: position 26,341,572 of record NC_052330.1, read on the forward strand.
CAGATGATCAGCAAACAGTAGATATTTGACTTCAGATCTAGTAGGGTGAGGCTGGGTGCTGTCGACTGTTCTAGTGCCCTCGCCAATTCGTTGATATACAGATGAAGTCGGAAGTTTACATACACTTACACGGAACCCAAACCGGCTGCTGCGTGCGCCATCGTGCGCTATCGTGCATAAATTAATTTTGTCCCCCTACATCAAACGCGATCACGACACGCAGGTTAAAATATCAAAACAAACTCTGAACCAATGACATTAATTTGGGGACAGTTCGAAAAGCATTAAACATTTATGGCAATTTAGCTAGTTAGCTTGCACTTGCTAGCTAATTTGTCCTATTTAGCTAGCTTGCTGTTGCTAGCTAATTTGTCCTGGGATATAAACATTGAGTTGTTATTTTACCTGAAATGCACAAGGTCCTCTACTCCGACAATTAATCCACACATAAATGGCCAACCGAATCGTTTCTAGTCATCTCTCCTCCTTCCAGGCTTTTTCATCTTTGAACTTATACGGTGCTCGGCATCTAAACTTTCATAGTATTACCACGACGACCGGCAAAACAGTTAGTCTTTCAATCACCCACGTGGGTATAACCAATGAGGAGATGGCACGTGGGTACCTGCTTCTATAAACCAATGAGGAGATGGGAGAGGCAGGACTTTCAGCACGATCTGAGTCAGAAATAGGAATTACTTCTATTTTAGCCCTTGGCATCGCAGACGCTCGTTGGCGCGCGCGAGCGGTGTGGGTGCAATAATTGAATAACATGGATTTCTAAATTTATTTTGCGACGCTCGTGCTCGTGCACGTGACGTGTCCGGTCTGGTCAGCATGTTAGGTTGGAGTCATTTAAACTAGTTTTTCAACCACTCCAACATTTTCTTGTTAAGAAACTATAGTTTTGGCAAGTCGGTTAGGACATCTTTGTGCATGACACAAGTAATTTTTCCAACAATTGTTTACAGACAGATTATTTCACTTATAATTCACTGTATCACAATTCCAGTGTGTCAGAAGTTTACATACACTAAGTTGACTGTGCCTTCAAACAGCTTTGAAAATTCCAGAAAATGATGTCATGGCTTTAGACGCTTCTGATTGACTCAAATGATGTCAATTAGTCAATTGGAGGTGTACCTGTGAATCTATTTCAAGGCCTACCTTCAAACTCAGTGCCTCTATGCTTGACATCATGGGAAAATCAAAATAAATCAGCCAAGACCTCAGAAAAAGAATTGTAGACCTCCACAAGTCTGGTTCATCCTTGGGAGCAATTTCCAAACGCCTGAAGGTACCACGTTCATCTGTACAAACAATAGTACGCAAGTATAAACACCATGGGACCCCGCGGCCGACATACCGTTCAGGAAGGAGACGCGTTCTGTCTCCTAGAGATGAACATACTTTGGTGCAAAAAGTGCAAATCAATCCCAGAACAACAGCAAAGGACCTTGTGAAGATGCTGGAGGAAACAGGTACAAAAGTATCTATATCGACAGTTAAACGAGTCCTATATCGACATAACCTGAAAGGCCGCTCAGCAAGGAAGAAGCCACTGCTCCAAAACTGCCATAAAAAAGCCAGACTATGGTTTGCAACTGCACATGGGGACAAAGATTGTACTTTTTGGAGAAATGTCCTCTGGTCTGATGAAACAAAAATAGAACTGTTTGGCCATTATGACCATTGTTATGTTTGGAGGATAAAGCGAGACGCTTGCAAGTCGAAGAACACCATCCCAACCGTGAAGCACGGGGGTGGCAGCATCATGTTGTGGGGGTGCTTTGCTACAGGAGGGACTGGTGCACTTCACAAAATAGATGGCATCATGGGGGGGGGGAAATGTTGTGGATATATTGAAGCAACATCTCAAGACATCAGTCAGGAAGTTAAAGCTTGGTCACAAATGGGTCTTCCAAATGGACAATGACCCCAAGCATGCTTCCAAAGTTGTGGCAAAATGGCTTAAGGACAACAAAGTCAAGGTATTGGAGTGGCCATCACAAAGCCCTGACCTCAACCCTATAGAAAATGTGTGGGAAGAACTGAAAAAGCATGTGCGAACAAGGAGGCCTACAAACCTGACTCAGTTACACCAGCTCTGTCAGGAGGAATGGGCCAAAATTCACTCAACTTATTGTGGGAAGCTTGTGGAAGGCTACCCGAAATGTTTGACCTAAGTTAAACAATTTAAAGGCAATGCTACCAAATACTAATTGAGTGTATGTAAACTTCTGACCCACTGGGAATGTGATGAAAGAAATAAAAGCTGAAATAAATCCTTCACTCTTCTAATATTCTGACAATTCACATTCTTAAAATAAAGTGGTGATCCTAACTGACCTAAGACAGGGAGTTTTTACTCCGATTAAATGTCAGGAATTGTGAAAAACTAAGTGAAAATGTATTTGGCTAAGGTGTATGTAAACTTCCAACTTCAACTGTATATGTTGAAGAGGGTGGGGCTTAAGCTGCATCCCTGTCTCACCCCACGGTCCTGTGGAAAGAAATGTGTGTGTTCTTTGTCAATTTTAACCGCACACTTGTTGTTTGTGTAAATGGTTTTAATATTGTTGTATGTTTTTCCCCCAACACCACCTTCCATCAATTTGTATAGCAGACCCTCATTTCAAATTGAGTCAAAAGCTTTTTTGAAACCAACATGGCATGAGAAGACTTTGCCTTTGTTGTGGTTTGTTTGTTTGTAAATTGGGGTGTGCAGGGTGAATACGTGGTCTGTTGTACGGTAATTTGGTAAAAAGCCAATTTGACATTTGCTCAGTACATTGTTTTCAGTGAGGAAATGTACAAGTCTGCTGTTAATGACAATGCAGAGGATTTTCTTAAGGTTGCTGTTGACGCATATCCCGCGGTAGTTATTGGGGTCAAATTTGTCTCCGCTGTTGTGGATTGGGGTGATCAGTCCTTGGTTCCAAATATTGGGGAAGATGCCAGAGCCAAGGATGATGTTAAAGAGTTTAAGTATAGCCAATTGGAATTTGTGGTCTGTATATTTTATCTTTTCATTGAGGATATCATCAGTACCACAGTCCATTTTAGGTTGGAGGGTTTGTATTTTGTCCTGTAGTTCAATCAATGTAATTTGAGAATCCAGTGGGTTCTGATAGTCTTTAATAGTTGATTCTAAGATTTGTATTTGATCATGTATATGTTTTTGCTGTTCTTTGTTATAGGGCCAAAAAGATTGTCTCTCTCTCTCTCTCTCTCTCTCTCTCTCTCTCTCTCTCTCTCTCTCTCTCTCTCTCTCTCTCTCTCTCTCTCTCTCTCTCTCTCTCTCTCTCTCTCTCTCTCTCTCTCTCTCTCTCTCTCTCTCTCTCTCTCTCTCTCTCTCTCTCTCTCTCTCTCTCTCTCTCTCTCTCTCTCTCTCTCTCTCTCGTCTCTCTGTATGTACAGTGAGATGAGTCAGACGGTTCTATTGTCAGTCAGTCTCCGCTCAGCTTGAACACCAAACATAGACAGCCATGTCATGTAACAGGCTGGCTACATACAATCTGCATGCACATACTCTAACCTGTTAACTGACATATACAAACCTGATTACAGATATACACAAACACTCACACGCACAGTCAGTTAGTTCTAGATGCCAGGGATTAATGTGTAGTAACCAATGGATGGTATGTGTCCGGACACAAGTTGAATGGAAATTGGAACCTATTAAACAACTTTGTACTCATATGGCAAGTTTCCATAGAGGATTTACCATGGTGTTTCATCCAAAACACTCCTACTTTTCTGCTCTGGGTACTTTTCAGTTTGCATTTACATAACAATGACTAATTGTGAACTTTAACACCTTCTCAGAAAGCAACTGTCTTGAATAATACAGATCACAGTCATCCTGAACAGCTGATGTTCTTAATGCATGTTTCAGTGTTACTTTCCTCGAAGTGAGCATAGAAGTTATTTAGCTCGTCTGGTTAGCTCACGTCACCGGCCAGCTCTCGGCTGTGCTTCCCTTTGTAGTCTGTAATAGTTTGCAAGCCCTGCCACATCCGGCAAGCGTCGGAGCCGGTGTAGTACGATTCGATCTTAGTCCTGTAATGACGCTTTGCCTGTTTGATGGTTCATCAGAGGGCATTGCAGGATTTCTTATAAGCTTCCGGGTTAGAGTCCCGCTCCTTGAAAGCGGCAGCTCTACCCTTTAGCTCAGTGCGAATGTTGCCTGTAATCCATGGCTTCTGGTTGGGGTATGTACGTACAGTCACTGTGGGGACGGCGTCCTCGGTGCACTTATTATGTGGTGTACTCCTCAATGCCATCGGAAGAATCCTGGAACATATTCCAGTCTGTGCTAGCAAAACAGTCCTGTAGTTTAGCATCTGCTTCATCTTACCACCTTTTTATAGACTGAGTAACTGTTGCTTCCAGCTTTAATTTTTGCTTGTAAGCAGGAATCAGGAGGATAGTTATTGTCAGATTTGCCAAATGGAGGGCGAGGGAGAGCTTTGTATGTGTCTCTGTGTGTGGAGTAAAGGTGGTCTAGAATTGTTTGCCCTCTGGTTGCAGATTTAACATGCTGATAGAAATTAGGTAAAACTTATTTAAGTTTCCCTGCATTAATGTCCCCGGCCACTAGGAGCGCCGCCTCTGGATGAGCGTTTTCCTGTTTGCTTATGGCGGAATACAGCTCATTGAGTGCGGTTTTAGTGCCAGTCTCGGACAGCTACGAAAAATACAGATGAAAACTCTCTAGGTAGATAGTGTGGTCTACAGCTTATCATGAGATACTCTACCTCAGGCGAACAAAACCTTGAGACTTACTGAGATATCGTGCACCAGCTATTGTTTAAAAATATGCATAGGCCTCCGCCCGTGTCTTACCAGAGGCTGCTGTTCTGTCCTGCCGATAGAGTGTATAACCTGCCAGCTGTATGTTCTTAATGCCGTCGTTCAACCACGACTCGGTGAAACGTAAGATGGTAGGATATACGTGCTTTCAGTTCGTCCCATTCATCAATTGAACGTTAGCTATCAGAACGGAAGTCAAGGGCAGATTAGCCACTCGTCACCTGATCCTCACAAGACATCCTGATCTATTTGCGCGAAACCTACGTTTCCTTTTCCAGCAAATCACAGGGATCTGAGCCTGGTCGGGTGTCTGTAGTATATCCCTTGCATCCGACTCATTGAAGAAGAACTACTCGTCCAGTTTGAGGTGAATAATCCCAGTTCTGATGTCCAGAAGCTCTTTTCGGTCATAAGAGATGGTAGCAGCAACATTATGTACAAAACAAGTTACGAACAACGCGAAAAAACAAACAAAATAGCATGGTTGGTTAAGAGCCGATAAGACGGCAGCCCTCCCCTCCGGCGCCATCTTGTACTAAGGTACATGAACACAGTTATACTAACTTGTTTTCATGAGATCCCAGACTACTCTTTTAATAGTTGATATTTTTGGTTGTGTCTTAAGGAACTTAAAGGCCCATTAAAGCTTTAAGACCCAGGGAGGACAGGGCACAGACTGTGCTAGGCCAGAAAAGGCTAGCATTAGCTTAGCCTGTGAGCAGGGAAAGGAACAGGGACAGATATAGGGCGCTAATCCACTCTTTAGCATTAGCTAGCATTAGCCCTCCTCTGTCTCTCTGCAGCCAGTTGCACTACTGCCATTGGAGAAGGGAGGGAGGGAGGGAAAGAGAGAGGAATATCTGTTTATTTTTGTCTGTCTGGCCACAATGAACTTCCCAGCTCTTTTTCTGTCTCTTTTTTCCCCTCTCTCTCTCACTCTCTCTCCCTCCCTCCCCCTTTCTGTTTTAGCTACTCATTCTTCTTGCCTCTCTCTCATCTGTGGAGTTCTCCCTTGCTCTCTCTCAATTCAATTCAAGGGCTTTATTGGCATGGGAAACATGTTAACATTGCCAAAGCAAGTGAAGTAGATAATAAACAAAAGTGAAAGAAACAATAAAAATTAACAGTAAACGTTACACTCTCTCTCTGCCTCTCTTTCTCTCCATATGTGATGACTGAAAACTGTACGAACTACGGAGACAGTGTGAGATCTCTGTGTAGGACGGCCCATGCCATTGGCTGGCTGGCACTCCACCTCTGCCTGTGATTGGCCGAAGGCCTCAGCATAAGACTCAATCAGCTGGGTGGAAACGTATGTAGGTCAGTGTGTAGCTATGTGAGCTCTGCTCTCTCTCTCCTCCCCTCCTCCACTCTGCTCTGTAAACTGGCCTGGTTGTGTTAACTTGCTGTGTTTTAGCTTCACCGTTTATAACCGAGGTAAGAGAGACTGAGGTAAGAGAGACTGAGGCAAGAGAGACTGAGGCAAGAGAGACTGAGGCAAGAGAGACTGAGGCAAGAGAGACTGAGGCAAGAGAGACGGAGGCAAGAGAGACGGAGGCAAGAGAGACGGAGGCAAGAGAGACTGAGGAAGAGAGACTGAGGAAGAGAGACGGAGGGAAGTGTAACTGAGGGAGAGAGACTGAAGAAGAGAGACGGAGGCAAGAGAGACGGAGGCAAGACAGACGGAGGCAAGAGAGACGGAGGCAAGAGAGACGGAGGCAAGAGAGACGGAGGGAAGAGAGACTGAGGCAAGAGAGACTGAGGCAAGAGAGACTGAGGCAAGAGAGACTGAGGGAGAGAGACTGAAGAAGAGAGACGGAGGCAAGAGAGACGGAGGCAAGAGAGACGGAGGCAAGAGAGACGGAGGCAGGAGAGACGGAGGGAGAGAGACTGAGGAAGAGAGACGGAGGCAAGAGAGACGGAGGCAAGAGAGATGGAGGCAAGAGAGACTGAGGCAAGAGAGACTGAGGGAGAGAGACTGAAGAAGAGAGACGGAGGCAAGAGAGACGGAGGCAAGAGAGACTGAGGCAAGAGAGACTGAGGCAAGAGAGACTGAGGGAAGAGAGACTGAGGGAAGAGAGACTGAGGGAAGAGAGACTGAGGGAATAGGAGGCAAGATAAAAATAATACGTCCCTCTTCTTCTTAACCCCCTTTTTTCCCCTTTCCTTCTCTTCACTCAGTCTCTTTTCCCTCAGTCTCTCTTCCCTCAGTCTCTCTTCCCTAGGTTTAAAACGGTGGAAAGGGAAAGCAGAGGGAGGAGAGGAGGAGAGTTAAGTGGGAGAAGGTGTAGAAGGGGAACGACTCAATGTGCTGTGCCCTGTTGCACTGCTCGGTGCAACAGTACAGAGTGTCAGTCACACACACAGCCATCTGAACATCACTGGAGAAAACAATAGTGTTTATTACTTCAAGAACTGCAGTGAATGTTCTCTGTCTGTCAGAGAGGGAGACAGGGTGAGAGGGTGTAAAGGTAGATAATTAGGGGCGTCCTTGAAAAGGGGAAAGCAGAGGGGCATAGAAGGTGAGCTACCTTTGAGAATGAATAGAGCAGGAGGAGAGAGAGAGAGCAGCTTGTTATTTTTCCTTGAAAATCTTACATCCATTCTCCGTACATTCCGTACTCAGGGATCAGTTTTGCCTCCAACAAATAGCCCTTATGGCATTCTGACTTCCTGTCCCCCTTATGTACAGCCCCTCCCCTTGTAAAGGGCCTGAGGAGGATTGGCTGAAAGTGTACAGTATTATATAGAGCCATTATTGCATGAAACTCCGTTCCAACTCATTTTGTTCAAATAAACAGCAAACCTGGTTTCAAAAACAGATGAAGCAACACCTCACGGCACAACGCCTCTCCCCTATTTGACCTAGATAGTTGATGTGTATGTATTGATATGTAGGCTACATGTGCCTTTTAAATTGATGTACTTCTGTCCTTGAGCTGTTCTTGTCTATTCATGTTCTGTATTATGTCATGTTCCATGTTTTGTGTGGACCCCAGGAAGAGTAGCTGCTGCTTTCTCAACAGCTAATGGGGATCCAAATAAAATACCAAATACCAATGCTGAGCTGAATTATTCACACCAAATCAAATTCTCCTTCCTACCTCTACCCCTTCTACGCCAGGCACACACACACATACAAACATGCACCTACAGACACATACACGCTCTCACACACACACACTTTCCCCCCTCAGCCCCGGGCCCTAGGCAGTGCCCATGGTAGTCTAACCCAGACAGGAAAAAGCAGAGTCTAGTACCCTTCACTTTACTACTCCCTCTGCACCCACCTTTCTGTCTGCATACTTCACATTAAAAGCCCCCCGCAGTCATGTGCTCCACTCTGCCTGTCTGCAAATGTACACTCCCCTCACTATTTCAAATGAAAAGACCCTCATTTAGGCTAGTACATTACTTCATATGAAATGCCTTCCCTTCCTAATGTAGCACAGTACATTCCTGCCTGTCTGAGTCCTTCACACTAACACCCCCCTCCCACACACGCACACACGCACGTACGCACGCACGTACGCACACAGAGAGACCCCTCGCCCTGTGTGGCTGGTGTTGTATTATTCAGTAGGCAGACAGACACACACTTAGTGCCTGGTGATCTTACCCTGACTTTAGCCACTCAGTATGTTTGTCAGCCAAAGAGTGACCCAGTTTGCTGTACAATACAACACAGGGCTAGACAGCAGCCTTCTACTCTGGGGATATATCTGTCTGACTGGAGGACAACAAAGCAGAAGAGAACAAAAGAGATTCTCCGGTCGGGACAACTAAAAGCTTACCATGGGGTTGTCCATGACGATTTACAACTCTTTTGGTTCATTAACAAAGTCCATGTTGAAGCTCTGTGGATGATGCAACGTGTTGGTGGATGTCACCAACTGCAGACAATGCAAACACAGTGTGATGACTCACACACACACAGGGAAGGTTTCACTGCCGCTACCTCGCTTTCCAACCAAGGTGCATGAATTGAAGAGCAATCTGAGGCAGAGAGGAAATTTAGCAACTCTTGGAGGACAAATGGAATTAAATAAATAGCATATTTATTGCTAAAAGTAGAACCAACGCGTTTCAGCTTTTGAACTTCTTCAGGATTTTTTTTACACACACACACACACACACACACACACACACACACACACACACACACACACACACACACACACACACACACACACACACACACACACACACACACACACACACACACACACACACACACACACACACACACACACACACCTCACACCTCACACAGGCCAGTCCTGGAGGTGGTCTTTGATGTCCTGTAAGTCCTTTGACATTTCGTGAAACATAGAGGGACCCAGTCAGAGAGTGAGGCTCAGCTCTTTCTCTCACAGCCACCGACCGATTGACTGCCGCTGCCTGTCTGTGAATAAATATGTGACCACTTCCCTTTTCCTGTGGCTATTTCAGCTGCTGCGGTGTGTGTGAGAATGGTGGTTACTGGCTGCACATGCTGTGTACTGGCCTGGCTAGTGGCTGAGCTGGGCCTGGATGACTGGCCTGATGGTAATGGGAATGCAGTCAGTCTCACTGAGGACAGATGCCTATAGATGCCACTCTTGATAAAGATGAACAAAAATGACTGCATAAAATAAATAATTAGAGTACTGAGGTATGTTGTATGGTCCAAAAAAAACATAATGGCCCCAAGCCTTTTATTAGTGGGATGGAACTTAGACCATTCCTCCATACAGACCATTCCTCCATACAGACCATTCCTCCATACAGACCATTCCTCCATACAGACCATTCCTCCATACAGACCATTCCTCCATACATAATCCTTCCAGATCCTCAATATCCGTCGTCTGCTCTTGTGGACTGGCCTCTTCAATTCAAACCACAGGTTTTAAATGGGTTTCAAGTCCAAGGACTGAGAAGGCCATTGCCAAATGTTGATTTTGTGGCCAATTAACCATTTCTTTGTGTATTTTGATGTGTGCTTGGAATTATTGTCTTGCTGGAAGATCCACTTACAGCCAAGTATCAGCCTCCTGGCAGAAGCAAACAGGTTTTGGGCTAAAATGTCCTGGTAATGTGTAAAGTTCATGAAAGTTGACCTTCACAAGGGCCCCAGGACCAGTGGAAGCTAAATAGCCCCATAACACCAAAGATCCACCACCATATTTGACAGTAGGTTTAGGGTTCTTTTTATGTTTATGCATTCTCATTTTGACACCAAACCCACCACTGGTGTGTGTGGCCAAATACCTCTATTTTCATGCCATCTGACCAAAGCACCGGTTCCAATCCAAGTGACAATGCCTTTTATTAACAAACTCCTGGCATTTACATTTGTTGGATGACATGAAAATAGAGCTCTTTGGCCATGTCTGTGTAAAGCCTTCTCTCTCAACTAAAAAGAGCTTGTCAGCTCTTTCTTTTTCTTTTTTTCCCTCTCTTTTCACGGTTTATGAGGCCTTCACACACGTCTTTGAGACGCACTGAGTGTCAAAGCTTTTCAGAGTCACCTCTGTCTCTCTCTCTCTGTGTGTGTCTCTGTGTGTGTGTGTGTGTGTGTGTTTGTGTGTGTGTGTGTGTGTGTGTGTGTGTGTGTGTGTGTGTGTGTGTGTGTGTGTGTGTGTGTGTGTGTGTGTGTGTGTGTGTGTGTGTGTGTGTGTGTGTGTGTGTGTTTGTAGAGCATTTTTAGATCTCACACACATAGAAAGAGTAGAGAGAACACAAGGGAGGCAGAGTGATTGTTCTCCACTGAGAAGAGTGGTAGAGAGAGAGGGCAGAGAACAGAGAACTTGGCCTTCTGCCAGCCAGTGCCACCACACTACTTTTGTTATGGGATCCCACTCAGAAAATACTTTTTCACAGAGAGAGAGAAAGAGACAGAGAGGGAGAGAGAGACAGCGAGAGACAGAGAGAGAGTAGAGAGAGCAGGAAAGAGAGAGTAGAGAGAGCAGGAAAGAGAGAGTAGAGAGAGAGCAGGAAAGAGAGAGTATAGAGAGCAGGAAAGAGAGAGTATAGAGAGCAGGAAAGAGAGAGTATAGAGAGCAGGAAAGAGAGAGTATAGAGAGCAGGAAAGAGAGAGTAGAGAGAGCAGGAAAGAGAGAGTATAGAGAGAAGGAAAGAGAGAGTATAGAGAGCAGGAAAGAGAGAGTAGAGAGAGAGTATAGAGAGCAGGAAAGAGAGAGTAGAGAGAGCAGGAAAGAGAGAGTAGAGAGAGAAGGAAAGAGAGAGTAGAGAGAGAAGGAAAGAGAGAGTAGAGAGAGCAGGAAAGAGAGAGTATAGAGAGCAGGAAAGAGAGAGTAGAGAGAGAAGGAAAGAGAAAGTAGAGAGAGACAGCGAGAGACAGAGAAAGAGTAGAGAGAGCAGGAAAGAGAAAGTAGAGAGAGCAGGAAAGAGAGAGTATAGAGAGCAGGAAAGAGAGAGTAGAGAGAGCAGGAAAGAGAGAGTAGAGAGAGCAGGAAAGAGAGAGTAGAGAGAGAAGGAAAGAGAGAGTAGAGAGAGCAGGAAAAGAGAGAGTAGAGATAGCAGGAAAGAGAGAGTAGAGAGAGCAGGAAAGAGAGAGTATAGAGAGCAGGAAAGAGAGAGTATAGAGAGCAGGAAAGAGAGAGTAGAGAGAGCAGGAAAGAGAGAGTATAGAGAGCAGGAAAGAGAGAGTAGAGAGAGCAGGAAAAAGAGAGTAGAGAGAGCAGGAAAAGAGAGAGTATAGAGAGCAGGAAAGAGAGAGTATAGAGAGCAGGAAAGAGAGAGTAGAGAGAGCAGGAAAGAGAGAGTATAGAGAGCAGGAAAAGAGAGAGTATAGAGAGCAGGAAAGAGAGAGTAGAGAGAGAAGGAAAGAGAGAGTATAGAGAGCAGGAAAGAGAGAGTATAGAGAGCAGGAAAGAGAGAGTATAGAGAGCAGGAAAGAGAGAGTAGAGAGAGCAGGAAAGAGAGAGTATAGAGAGCAGGAAAGAGAGAGTAGAGAGAGCAGGAAAGAGAGAGTATAGAGAGAGCAGGAAAGAGAGAGTATAGAGAGCAGGAAAGAGAGAGTAGAGAGCAGGAAAGAGAGAGTATAGAGAGCAGGAAAGAGAGAGTAGAGAGAGCAGGAAAGAGAGAGTATAGAGAGCAGGAAAGAGAGAGTAGAGAGAGCAGGAAAGAGAGAGTATAGAGAGCAGGAAAGAGAGAGTATAGAGAGCAGGAAAGAGAGAGTAGAGAGAGCAGGAAAGAGAGAGTATAGAGAGCAGGAAAGAGAGAGTAGAGAGAGCAGGAAAGAGAGAGTATAGAGAGCAGGAAAGAGAGAGTATAGAGAGCAGGAAAGAGAGAGTATAGAGAGCAGGAAAGAGAGAGTAGAGAGAGCAGGAAAGAGAGAGTATAGAGAGCAGGAAAGAGAGAGTAGAGAGAGCAGGAAAGAGAGAGTAGAGAGAGCAGGAAAGAGAGAGTAGAGAGAGCAGGAAAGAGAGAGTATAGAGAG